>NC_091317.1:27998525-28006025 GCF_038502225.1 Cherax quadricarinatus | reverse complement strand
TGTAGGTATATTATATTTAAACCATATAGGTATATTATATTTAAACCATATAGGTATACTATATTTAAAAAAATACAGTTGGAACGAGAACAACATGAATGTCATCCAGATCCCCACCGCTGTTTGTAACACCCTTCGCCGTCTCGTTACCAAAGCACCAGTGGGAAATATTCGCACAGATGCTGCCAGCTTTTTTCAGCCAAACCAACGTGAGCTCAAGGCAGTGAAGAGGAAGCTCGTACAGCTGAGGCTTACATCAGGGACTTACCAGAAGATATGACCGTAATCAAACTAGACTTCAGGAATGCTTTTAACCTAGTGAAAAGAAATGTGGTCTTGGCAACCGTTCGGAAACTTGTCCCTAGTCTTTTACCTTTTTAATTCAGCTGGCGTCAGCACAAATTCAACTTCGTTGTTCGACGAGCATGAAATCACTTCGTCAGAGGGGGTCCAGCAGGGAGACCCACTCGCTTCATTCCCTTCTGCATAGCGGTAAGAGAACACACGTCCAGGTTGAGCAGCGAACTCGATATTGGATACCTGGGTAATGGCCCTCTTGCAGGTATGGAGCAATACCTGATAACATATGTACATATGTGTGTGTGCATACTTGTACATCTATGTGCATAAGTATACTTGTGCACATGAATACTTGTGCTTATGTATACGTGTGCATACGAATATTATATATATATGAGTAACGTTGCAATCCCCTCTGCCTATTTCATCAGTGCCATGAGGCACTAGCTTGGTATAAGGGAGGCATCACGTCTTGAGTTGCACCTCAACTCTTAATTCCATGACAACAAATTAATATCAGAAGTCTTGAACTAAAAGAATGTATCAAACTCAGTAAAAATTATACACGTACTCTATAATTAAAAATTTGAAAAATAAATTATTCAATTGAGTAATCAAACCCTAACATTTTTGTCCTATAAATCTGATTATACTTTACAATAACATGAAAAAGTTGTCGCAGAGTAATAACACAGAGAGCGCGTAAATTCATTGAATTGCTCTGAGCACTCAGGAGCATGTAAAATTATTGAATTACCAGGTAGTCATTAAACGTTATATACAAAACTAGAATAAATGCAAATATTTTAAAAAATCCCCACGGACGAAATAATATATTGAGCTCTTCTATTTGGTTCTTTTGGGTTAGGTAAAATATTCAGGCTAACTTTACACGCAGCAGTTTGTACAACTATATAAAAAAAAAATTCTCCGATTCCCCTCATTATGGGCATACGTGTGCCTGTGTGTGTGTGTGTGTGTGTGTGTGTGTGTGTGTGTGTGTGTGTGTGTGTGTGTGTGTGTGTGTGTGTGTGTGTGTGTGTGTGTGTGTGTGTGTGTGTGTGTGTGTGTGTGTGTGTGTGTGCCTGTGTGTGTGTGTGTGTGTGTGTATGTATGCATGTGCACGTGTACCCATAGCCATAGGATAAAACAAGTTCAATGTTCATCTTAGTGAAAACCTGAAAAATATGCAACGAATCAAGCGATGTCTATAGAAATTTTAAGTTCCACCTGGAGACCAGCCATTAAATCTTTTTATATCAGGGAGACAATAGACTGATCTTAACATTACTCATAACAGTTAGTCTGCTACGCTAGGCGATGTTCTAGTGCATAGCAACAATTATACTGCTATGCTAGGCGATATCCTAGCACATATCAACAGTTATTGTGCAATGCTAGGCTATATCATAACGCATTCCAACAGTTATTCTGCTATACGGTATTCAAGATCATATCAACAGTTATTCTTCTATATTATGAGATACATTAGCACATGGCTCGAAATAAGATTAATTAGCTTATCATTAAAAGGGATACCTTTAAAGTTTATCTGAATGTTATTTTCAGACACAATAAGACATTTAATGTGCGAAAGTTGAAACTTTTAAAATAGAGACAAACATTTTAGCACTTGTAATAAAATCCTTCCATTTACATAGTTAAAACCATTCCAGGAGGTGCACTTAGTGAATTGCTCATTACGCCTAACAGCTAAGAGGCTGTTGACGACAACACACCTTCAGGAAACGACGAGGAATGCAATCAAGATACTCACTTTATCTCTAGAGAAGAGAAATGAAATTGAAGATCTCTCATATTTTGTCATCCCCCATTAATGCTAAAATCACTCTCATACCTTAAAGTCGCTTTGTGTATATATACACTTAGCTGTAGGTGTAGTTGCAGCTATTCAGAACTGGCTCTTTCATACCTGCAACCAGTGTTGGCCATCGGAACTGGCCTCTTCATACCTGCAACCAGTGTTGGTTGTCTAAACTGGCTCCTTCAAACTTGCAACCAGTGTTGGTCGTCAGAACTGGCTTCTTCATACCTGCAACCAGTGTTGGTCGTCAGAACTGGCTCCTTCATACCTGCAACCAGTGTTGGTCGTCAGAACTGGCTCTTCCATATCTAGTCCCAGTATTGAGCGTGAGAAATGACTGCTACATTTGAATGCTCTAATTAGCCTAAGTGTTTTGTTTCCAGAAGAGAATCCGGGTAATGGGGCGGTCAGTTTTTGTTACCGTGGTGGGGAAGGTTTTGCTTTAAATTGCAATCGAACGTTTGGTTAAATTCAAGAGTGCTTCTATGTGGAATTGGTGTTACGCTCTTACTAATGGATATATAATGGGTATGAATAATTTAAACATCGTGTGTCAACGATAAGTTGATATATAAAACCTTCATGAGAACGTTTCGCTCAGTGAGAGCTTTAACTGAACAAAGCTTTCAATGTACCAACTTACTTTTAAGAGAGGTATATAGTAACACTGGAAACCGCATGAAAGTGGCAAAATTCTTGGTATTTTGTGTCTAATGAGAAATGGAAAAAATCTAAAAGTGTTGCCAGCTGCGCAGAGCAATTTTTCTTTCAAGAGAGTTGGACTTTATTTAGTGTTTGCATGTGTGATAAATGGGTAATAAGCAAGAGGTAATTGGAATGATTGCAGTCCATTGTTAGGTGTGTGAAGGGCTGGTTATATTGCCTGTTGTAAATCATAGACACAGGTTTATAACTGGAATGCCTATTTTTTCACGAAAATTTGGCATCAGAATTGTGTAACAGATTTAAAAATAAATAATCGTTCCACAGGTTTTGTTAATAATAGTTATAATATTAATACTACTACTACTACGAATACTACTGCTGCTAATATTACTACGGCTACGAATACTACTACTGCTACTATGCTACAACTACTACTACTACTACTACTAATAATAATAATAACGATGATAATGGTAATAATAATAAAAACTTTGTGTCAGACATAGAAATACTATAAAGCAGTAGTAATAGTAGTAGTAGTAGTAAGTAATAGTAGTAATAAAAATAGTAGTAGAAGTAGTAGTAGTAGTAATAGTAGCGATCCTGTTACTACACCTGCTATTACTATATAATGTTACAACTACTTTTAATAATAATAATAATAATAATAATCATATTAATAATAATAATAATAATAATAATAATAATAATAATAATAATAATTATTATTATTATTATTATTATTATTATTATTATTATTATTATTACTTTTATTATCAGAATTCGTTATACTGAACGTACTCAGAGTTGTTAATGTAAACGTACCTTGTAGCATTTGTATTTGCTGTCATAGGCCTATGCAACTAAGATGCCATATGGCGCCCACGCCCACCCTCAACCTGGTTATGGGCAGACACACGTGAGATGCCCTCACTCTCCAGTCAGCCTCTGTGCTGTATACATCTTCCCTCTAGGCCTCTCACACTATCTAATAACGCAATTGTTCAACTCGAAATAAGCCTCAGCTGATAAAATAGACACATGTGCAACTCTTGGGTATCTTTATTGAGGGAACGTTTCGCCACACAGTGGCTTCATCAGTCCATACAAAGGAGAATCTTGAAGAACAGGAGGAGAATGAGGTAATCAGTCCCTCCACCTTGAGTCGATGTGGTCAGTCCATCAATCAAGATTGATGGACTGGCCACATCGACTCAAGGTTGAGGGACTGATTACCTCATTCTCCTCCTGTTCTTCAAGATTCTCCTTTGTATGGACTGATGAAGCCACTGTGTGGCGAAACGTTTCCTCAATAAAGATACCCAAGAGTTGCACATGTGTCTATTTTATCAACATGTCGGTTCTCTGAACCATTCATCTACAAGCCTCAGCTCAACCATTTCCTTTATCCCTATTCCTGTTTAGTAATATCTGCTACCTGACATATATCCGGTTAACAGCTGGTGGCAACAGTGGGACATTTAAGGCGCACCTTCATGTGGGATATTTAAAGTACTGCTTAAAATATTCCATCATACTGGGATATTTCAAGCTCTCCTTCACATTTTCCGGGTTTAAAATAACATCTCTGTGGTAATAACATTGAGGTTATATTGTTTGGATGGGTTGGAAAAAGGTATTTTAAAGAGTATACTGTAATATATTTCTAGCAAGGAGAATTGTATTTCTTTAGTTTTATTTTTATATATCTATATGAGATGCTGTTGTTTTTCAAGTTTATTATCCAAATTCCCTATTCCACCCTTTTGGTTATTATTACGTATGATAATAACTTTTCAGAGGTGAGAAACATTAATGATCTTAGGGGAAACTGCACTTTAAGGGAAACTGATGCTTCAGTACCACAAAATATGGAGGAGCTATGGATTTTTATTAATTTTTAAATGTCCTCATTATTATTATATTAAAAAAGAAGCGCTAAACCACAAGGGTTATACAGCGCAGCAAGGCAGGGAAGGATGCAGGGGTAATGGGTAGCAGAGGAGCTATGGAGAGAATTAAGTTTCGGAATTTCTGTCACTAATATTTAAAGTATAGTTGCCCAAAGAGCCAGTGTCTCAAGACTCACTCCCCCACTCTCTCTCTCTCTCTCTCTCTCTCTCTCTCTCTTTCTTCTATTTTACGTTCCAATTCTTTGTTACATACATCTTTACCTAAGCAAAGCCTAGAGGAGTGTTCCGGGACTACGACCTCATCTCCTCACTTATCTCTACCCCGGTGCATATATCTTGTTTAATACCTTCCCGATAATTTCCTAGTTTTCTTCACCACACTGGTGTCAGCTTGTGAGATCATACCTTCATCATGATCATGGACCTAGCTGAAACAAACTTGGGGGCTTAGTAAAACTTGCACGTTTGTTGTGGGGGGTTCACAAGGTGGGTTGAAGATGCGGGGGTTTCTTCTAGGAAAGGAACTTTTGCCTTTGGGGGAAGGACGAGGTTTATCCTAGTAGGGCTTCAGCCGTTTCCTACTACACTGGCAGGCAGAATGTAGGATTGTATTTACATCCCGTCCCATTGATCCCTAAGTACGTCCTGGTACACTGGTCACAACAGTTAATGTCCATAGACTGACTGATTAATTCATACCCATTCCACAGTGTGATCACACTTACATGTACATTGTCCGTCGTTCCAAACAAATTAGTCAGATTTGTATCTTGCAGCAAGTGAACCAGTAATGTCAAAAGTAACATGGTTTGTAATTAAACCAGGACACGACAACCCTTAGAATCACTCTTGGCCTGTGTAGGTTACAAATTGCCTTTTCTTTAGAAGAAATTTGAAAAAAAATATTAATTTCCATGAGATAATTTCCGAGTACTTCATTCAGTTGGCTTCACCGCTGATGAAATGATAATGCAACTTCTTAGAGAATCCAAATTTAATGCATTTGTGTATTTTAGGATACCGGGATCTATAGCTTCATAGGTAGTGTTCCTTAGTGGAAGGTTTGAATTAGCTTTGGGCTGTGGATATCCTAATTTCCAATTTTTATTGAAGAAATGGCGATATTAGTTTTATGTGATAACTTGTGAATGCCTCTTCTGATTTGTTCCATCTCTTTAATGCTAATATTTAACTGCATTACAAGACACTAATGAAGGTATGAGGGAGACAAGACATTGATCATGGCATTAGTGAGACAATACACTGATAATGGTATGAGTGAGACAAGACACTGTTAAAGCAAGAGACAGAGTGAGGAGAGATAGTGTGAGTGATCTCAGTGAAGGAAAACAGCAGCTGGACTGATCCCTCCTTGTTACCCGATGGACCACATTACCCTAGTAACCTGAGCTGGGTACAAGCAATATTATCTCATTTCAGAGGGAGAGGGAAAGGGAGAGAGAGAGAGAGAGAGAAAGAAAGAGAGAGAGAGAGAGAGAGAGAGAGAGAGAGAGAGAGAGAGAGAGAGAGAGAGAGAGAGAGAGAGAGAGAGAGAGAGAGAGAGAGAGAGAGAGAGAGTGAGAGAGTGAGAGAGTGAGAGAGAGAGAGAGAGAGAGAGAGAGAGAGAGAGAGAGAGAGAGAGAGAGAGAGAGAGAGAGAGAGAGAGACAGACAGACAGAGAGAGAGAGAGGGAGAGAGAGGGAGACTGAATGGGCATACATTATATATATATATATATATATGTATATATATATATATATATATATATATATATATATATATATATATATATATATATATATATATATATATATATATATATATATATATATATATATATATATATATATATATATATATACATATCAAGTTAGACATACGTATAGCGTTCAGCTCACGACAGAAAGAAAACCTAGATTCTGTCCCCGGGAACAGAGATGCACGGATGTGCCCTAACACCTACTGCATCACTTCATATCTTCATATGTTGTTCTGCGTCTCATTCTGGGGGGAGGACCTTTGAAATGACCATTACCAAGAAATAAGCCACATCGTTGGCCTTTTTCGGGGGGTTATCCTAGGTTAATAACTTTTCGGAGTAACTAACCCAAATAAACTGTTTTTCTCTTCCCTGGATTATTAACCCTCTGGGATGAATAAAAGTCACAATACCAAGGCTGCAGCAATTCACTAATAACCCGCACTTAGGGGAGGAAGCTGCAGATGGCGCTTCGGTCCTTGCTGGACCATTGTCAAGTCACAACTAAACAAGAAATTTGAGAGAAGGGCAGAAGACGGGTCGAAAAGAGGGAGAGGAGAAGGTGAAGAACGAAAGAAAAATAGGTCCAGTGGCAAGAAAACAAACACAAGATAGAATAGGAAGTCAGTTGCAAAAGTAGTAGTAACAACAATAATAGAAGCCGTAGTAATAGTAAATAAATCACGGAACGGGTGGGGTTTGAACCCAGGGTTTGTGAGTCCTAACACAGGCTAGTGAGGTAACCACTGGGCCAGCTAGCTCTAATTAGATTCGTCCAACTAGGTATATTTCTATACCCCATAGGGAGGTTAGTATGGGCCCCCACTGTGACCACAAATATTACAGATGAATTATTACAGATGAATTCCACACAAGCATGGCTGTGGCAAACTCTGACTCAAGTTCCCTCAAACCAGCCATCATGACTCACGAAATCGTAATAACACGACTGCAAACAGACCACGGAACAGGTGGGGCTTCAACCCATGGCTTGAGTTTTAGAACTCACTAGCCATGACTTCAAATCCCACCGTGAT
>NC_091317.1:27976025-27993525 GCF_038502225.1 Cherax quadricarinatus | reverse complement strand
GCCACAGTGACACTTGATATCTGATACACAAAGCCACAGTGACACTTGATATCTGATACACAAAGCCACAGTGACACTTGATATCTGATACACAAAGCCACAGTGACACTTGATATCTGATACACAAAGCCACAGTGACACTTGATATCTGATACACAAAGCCACAGTGACACTTGATATCTGATACACAAAGCCACAGTGACACTTGATATCTGATACACAAAGCCACAGTGACACTTGATATCTGATACACAAAGCCACAGTGACACTTGATATCTGATACACAAAGCCACAGTGACACTTGATATCTGATACACACAGCTGCAGTCACACTTGATATCTGATACTCACAGCTGCAGTCACACTTGATATCTGATACTCACAGCTGCAGTCACACTTGATATCTGATACTCACAGCTGCAGTCACACTTGATATCTGATACTCACAGCTGCAGTCACACTTGATATCTGATACACACAGCTGCAGTCACACTTGATATCTGATACACACAGCTGCAGTCACACTTGATATCTGATACACACAGCTGCAGTCACACTTGATATCTGATACACACAGCTGCAGTCACACTTGATATCTGATACACACAGCTGCAGTCACACTTGATATCTGATACACACAGCTGCAGTCACACTTGATATCTGATACACACAGCTGCAGTCACACTTGATATCTGATACACACAGCTGCAGTCACACTTGATATCTGATACACAAAGCCACAGTGACACTTGATATCTGATACACACAGCTGCAGTCACACTTGATATCTGATACACACAGCTGCAGTCACACTTGATATCTGATACACAAAGCCACAGTGACACTTGATATCTGATACACACAGCTGCAGTCACACTTGATATCTGATACACACAGCTGCAGTCACACTTGATATCTGATACACAAAGCCACAGTGACACTTGATATCTGATACACACAGCTGCAGTCACACTTGATATCTGATACACACAGCTGCAGTCACACTTGATATCTGATACACAAAGCCACAGTGACACTTGATATCTGATACACACAGCTGCAGTCACACTTGATATCTGATACACACAGCTGCAGTCACACTTGATATCTGATACACAAAGCCACAGTGACACTTGATATCTGATACACACAGCTGCAGTCACACTTGATATCTGATACACACAGCTGCAGTCACACTTGATATCTGATACACACAGCTGCAGTCACACTTGCTTGATATCTCATAATCACAGTTTTGTTATAATTGATGGTGATAGCTGTTCATCCCCGAGTTCACTATTTCCCGTGTAAATTGGTTCCCGTGTAAATTATTTCCCGTGTACAGTAATTCCCGTGTACACTAGATCCTGTACACACTAGTTACCATGTACACTAGTTCCCGTGTACCCTAGTTCCTGTGTACATTACGGTTCCCATGTACACTAAAGTTCTGTTAATACTTTATTTTCTTTGTACACTATACTTACCGTGTGCACTTGTGCAGTATTTTTATTATTATTATTATTGGTGGTAGTAGTAGTAGTAGTAGTAGTAGTAGTAGTAGTAGTAGTAGTAGTAGTAGTAGTAGTAGTAGTAGTAGTAGTAGTAGTAGTAGTAGTAGTACTAAATTTTGAAATCCATAAACTTGACTGCATTTATCAGAACATAACTTTAAAAAATGATAACTTATTCTTCCAAAACAAAATGCTGTAAATAAATATTTAAGTGCATTTCCTTACGCTGTCATTCCAGGATTCATTTATTAAATGATATGTTGATTCATATAATGATACATATGGATAAATTAATTGAAGTGATGGAGGTGGATGCATTTCGTGTACGTATGGATTCATTTATTAAACAATACGTGCGTATTCGTTTATTAAATGATACATTTGGAATCGTTTATTAAGTGATGCATATGGATAAATTTAGTGATATATGTGAATCTGTTTATTGATATATACGGATTAATTTAGTGACACATATGGATTAATTTATTAAGTGAAATACGTGGATTCATTTATTACGTGATACACGTGGATTCGTTTAGTAATACATGTTGATTCACTAAGTGACACATGTGGAGTCATTTGTTAAGTGACACATGTGGATTCATTTCTCATTTGTGATGCACACTCATTAATTTACCGCCACCAACACTGTTACACTAATGTGCAGAGTGAGGTATGTAACAGATTGTTGTTATTGTGGTTGTTGTTATTGGTGGTGGCAGTGGTGATTCTGGTAGTGATGCTTGCGGTGCTTATGATGCTGGTTATGAGTGTTGGTGCTGGCTGTGTTAATGTTGGCGGTTGTAGTGGTTATGGTGTTGTATATGTTACTGGTGGTGGTGCTGCTGTTGTTGGTATTGGTAGTGGTAGTTTTGATGTTGGTGTTGGTAGTTTTGGTAATGACATTGCTGTTGATGTTGGTGGCGGTGGTGCTGTTGTTGGTGTGGGTGGTGGTAGTTTTGGTAACGATAGTGGTGTTGGCGGTGGTAGTTATGGTAACGATGGTGCTGTTGATGTTGTTGGTGTCGGTGGTGGTAGTTTTGGTAATGATAGTGATGTTGGTGGTGGTAGTTATGGTAACGATGGTGCTGTTGATGTTGTTGGTGTCGGTGGTGGTAGTTTTAGTAACGGTAGTGATGTTGGTGGTGGTAGTTATGGTAACGATGGTGCTGTTGATGTTGTTGGTGTCGGTGGTGGTAGTTTTAGTAACGGTAGTGATGTTGGTGGTGGTAGTTATGGTAACGATGGTGCTGTTGATGTTGTTGGAGGTGGTGCTGTTCAGTATGATGTCGGAGTTTGTGATGTTGATGCCATTAGTGATGGTGGTGGCGGTATTAGTGGTGGCAGTGTCAGTGGTGGTGGTGATGGTGTTAGCGGTGGCTGTTCCAGTCACGGTATTGGGTCTCTGGTCTTTATTACAACTGCTATTACCACTTCTACTTCTACTTCAACTACTACTGTTACTACTACTACTGTTACTACTACTACTGTTACTACTACTACTGTTACTACTACTACTGTTACTACTACTACTGACCTTCTCACATGTTTTTTGGAATTTTTATTACGTGATATATCTTATAATTTCTGTCTTGCCTTTCCTCTTCCCAACATGTTTTTTTCAGGTCTTCTCTGTTTTTCCTGGTTCACACATGACTTAATAATATCAAAAGTGCACTGAAACATCAAGTAAAGTTTCCTTTTAAAAGTGTGGGTCATTTGTGGGTCAAGTTAGTGTGTGTGGACGTGGAAGCCACATGTAAAACCTCTTTGATCTTTCATCTTATGGAATGTTTCAACGCTGTTATTCACCTGGGCGTAAAAAATTAAAAGTTGTCAACATCTCATTCCCTACCGGGAATTTAATGTATTATATCCAATACAGATTATCTATTATTATTATCATTGTTATTATTATTATTATTGTTGTTGTTGTTGTTGTTGTTGTTGTTGTTGTTGTTGTTGTTGTTGTTGTTGTTGTTGCTGTTGTTTTAATCCTGAGGAAGCGCTAGTCCTGCATGAACTGTGCAACACACGAGACACTAGGGCTAATCAAGATTGGTCCAAGGAAAAATAGAGTAGCTTAAATTCCGTGGATCAAGTGCCCTTCACCAGCATCATGGCTGGTGAAGGATTATTCTCTCAGTAACTTTGTATATATATAACTTAGGATAAATGGATGCAGGTCCAAAAAATGGTTTACCCTATATAAACGTTTTATAAAAAGTTTATTTATATGAAATTATTGACACTAAATATGTGTAGCTTTGGTTATATATTCAACCTTCTTCTTTTTGTTGACAAGTCTGTACAAATTATTATTATTTTAATTAAACTCTGCAGTCGCATGTAAAAAGTTAATATAAACTCTGTTGTTTATTGCGTTAATATGAATACAAATTATAAAAAACTGAGATGCATTTATTATTCCCGATGGTTATTAAAAAAAAAAAAAAGTCGAGGTTGGACCGGCAAAATAATCTCCCCGGGAGCCGGATGAGTCTGGAATAGAAAGTGTTATTGCTATGGATTCGAGTCCATGGAAATACCGTCCAGACCTCTTGCTAGGAGGAGAGAGCTGAACGAGGATGGAACTTATGTTGATATTATTGTAGATACCAAGATTAGAACTGAACGATGTTGGAGCCTGTGCTGGTATTCCTGTAGATACTAGTGAAAGAGCTTAACGTGGCTGGAACCTGTGTAGGTATTGCTGGAAATACCAGGGAGAGAGCTGAACGAGTTTGGAACTGGCGTTAATATTGTCAGACGCTTCTAAAATTATATTTGCTCTTGCTAAAGACTCAAATGAAGGGGACCAACGGGACGGGAATCGCTGCTAAAATTAGCTTAGACTTCACACAGGCTTGACGAGGCTGGTACCACAACCTATCTCTCTTTAATTCTGTGCGGATTTCTCATATACGGTTTACAGGAAATTTCTCTGTTTACGTTATGTAGGTTAGGTTAGATTTAGTTAGCTTACATTGTCCACTGCCAATAAAAAAGATAATAAATTATACCACAATGTAATAAATGAAAAACAGGATATAAAATGTCCTAACTCACGAAGAGAAAACGGAACTCAACCGAGTGCATTAGAAAAATCAGTTAGATAATCACTGTTTAAAAGGCTCGTTTATCCATTTGACTGTTTTAGCAACAGGGAAATATTGTCAGATTACAGCTTTTAACTTGTGAAATGAGGTAGGATTCCTGCTTTTAATATGTAAGAACAAACAACATCCCAAAAGCAGAGTAATACAAGGAACGTAACAATAATGAAGAAAAAAGAAGCTCCAGAATAAGCTTACATGTGGGAAACGTTTCACCCTGTGTAGAGCTTTGTCAAGACGTGACTGTGATGAAACTCTGCACAGAGAAAACGTTTTAACTTTTGCCTTAGTCTTCATACTTACTGAAATGAATAATTTCATCCACTGTCAGAATCAATGCCAGGAATCATACAACTCCTCTCACAAGAGTATATAATTCATCTAAATGCCAGTCAAATCGCCTTCGGAGTACAAAAGCACCATAATAAATCAAAAGCGTTCTAAATAATAATAGCATTTCCTTAGAGCATTCCAGAGAGCATCGTTAGAGAGTACGCCTGGCATTTTAGAGAGCGTTCTAATACATCATTCTTAAGAAGAATTCTCATCGATCCTTTCCATCTTCCACTACTTCTTGCTTACACCAGATCCTCTGATGACAGGAGATTAGGCTCGACAGGTATTCAACTCCTCCCCATTCCTCTCCCTCGCGTTCACATCTCTCGCTGATAAAGAAAGAAAAAAAAAACAGAAATACCACACTGCAAAGCGTGCAGGAATATTAAACAGCAACAAATAGAATGTTGAACTTAATCTCATTATAGCTAACGAATGCTACAACTACTAACTGCAGCTATCGATAATGTTGCAACTACTACTACTGCTGCTAACAATCATGTTGCAGCTACTACTACTGCTGCTAACACTAATATTGCAACTACTACTACTACTGGAAATATAAACACATATGCAGTATAATGTGATCCTTTATTGACTACGTTTCGCCCACACAGTGGGCTTTTTCAAGTCACAAACAGATCTAGGTACATCTGTTTGTGACTTGAAAAAGCCCACTGTGTGGGCGCAACGTAGTCAATAAAGGATCACATTATACTGCATATGTATTTATATTTCCATTGTGTCGGTATTTTATACCATTTATTTCCATCGTGTCTACTACTACTGCTGCTAACACTAATGTTGCAACTACTACTACTGCTGCTAACACTAGTGTTGCAACTACTACTACTGCTGCTAACACTAATGTTGCAACTACTACTACTGCTGCTAACACTAATGTTGCAACTACTACTACTGCTGCTAACACTAATGTTGCAACTACTACTACTACTACTGCTGCTAACACTAATGTTGCAACTACTACCACAGTGAGCTGTATTTTTATTGTGAAACTGTGTACATTATCAAGGAAGGTTCCTTGATGTTGGTGAGGGGCTCTTGATTTAGGGAATTGGATCTGTGCTCCAGTTCCCCGAATTAAGCCTGAATGCCTTCCACATCCCCCCCCCCAGGCGCTGAATAATCCTCCGGGTTTAGCGCTTCCCCCTTGATTATAATAATAATAATAATCAAATATTCCATCGTAATGAATTGTTTTTTTTACATCAATTGAAAAAAAAGCGTTATTGATACATGTCGTTATTTTATAGATTTTTCTAAGGTAGAATATGATTTAATTTATAATTAAGTTTTAATTTAGCTGAAACGTATTTTTTTCAATTAATGTTTGTGCCAAGGTCATTGTGATTTTGAGATTAAAATAAATTTCTCGACATGATTTTCAAAAAGAAAAAAAAGTGAGTTAAGAAATTCCAGTATCGCCTCTGGAATATGTATCAACGTTGGAAGAAAACACATTAATTGTAGGAGAGCAAGCCTTTATTTGAATGTTTCGCTCATTTATGAGTGAAACGTTGTCCTAATTATTACTCTGTTATAAATGGCTTTGTTTCTATCACACCTGTCGGCATGTTTATGCCTTTTGTGATATGGTTCAGGTTTGCTTTCAAACCATGGGTTAGGCTTCCTTTCAAACCATGGGTTAGGCTTCCTTTCATACCATGGGTTAGGCTTCCTTTCAAATTATGGATCAGACTAGCTTTCAAACCTTAGAAAAGACTTGCTTTGAAACCATGGGTGATGCTTTCAAATCATGGGTCAGGATAGCTTTCACGTGGAAAAGCTTGATGTAAGGTTGTGTGTTTGCTTCCTCAAAATGATCTGCGCTGACCACTCTCTCGGGTCCTCACACTTACACCAGTTAAACTCCACCCAGCGTTGGAATGGCAGGATTGTTGACAAACATGGGAAGGAAACACTATGTGTCTAGCAAACACTCTTTGAAAGATTACGTATCGCTTGGTGACAAGCTCCCTTCCTTCCTCCATCTCTCTCTTTCTCTCTCTCTCAAATACACGCACACAGACAAGAAACGAGAAATAAATCATCGAGGTGTTGAACAATTTAAAGAGGTGGTCTCCGTTGATACCGGGGTATTACCAGAGAGCCAAGGAAAAAGGTGCACTAACAGGTAGTGAACATCACATGCACATCAGTGAAAGATATAAAATAACTTTTAGAAGGATGAATCAAAGGCAATGACTTGACAAGGAGCCATTATAGATTCTGAGAAAGGAGACAGAAGCAATGTCTGAACAATTTACTAAGATCTACAAGTCAGTGGATACGGGACAGCTACCAAAGATCTAGTGGAAAGTGAATGTAATCAAAATACAAGAGAAATGAGACACATAGGAAGAGTTAAGCTACAGAACAGTATCACTGACATGCATACCGTGTAGGATAATTAAGAAGTAATAAATCAGGAGGAGGGTTGTAGAGCACATGAAGAGAAGTGGTTTCATAAGAATAACCAGCACGGATTTAGAGATAGCAAACTTTGTCTTACAAACCTGTTAGAGGTCAATGACAAAGTAGCAACAGTAAGACAGGAGAGAGACGGGTGGGTGAACTGTACATTCTTCGACTGCAAGAAGGAAATGCATATCGTACCTCGTAAGAGACTGGGACATAAACTTGAGGTGCAGGGTGGAAAACCAGTGGTACAAAGGCTGCAAACCGCACTCAAGGAGAAAGATTTAGGGATGAGAATTGTTCCAAGCATTTCGCCGGTGACTCACGACAACTGATTAACCTAAGCGTTTAATGTGCCTTTGGTACATAAAAGAGCAGTTTTCAAGACTCTCAACAAAGAGTCATTAACAACCCTTTACAACATGTGTCAGACTCATTTTGCAATATTCTGCACCAGTATGTAGCGAACACCTGATAATGTGTAGAAGCTGGAAAAGACGCAAAGTTCTGCAACTTATCAAGTTCCAGAGGAAAGGGTAATGAGTTATGAAGAGAGAACCAGTGAAAGTAGTCGTCATGCATAGTTGTATGACTAGATTTGACAGTTAAGAAGCAGGGCCAGGAGCTGAGACTCTACCCCTACAACCACAATTATGAATTATTAGGTGAGTGCACACACACAAACACACACACACACACACACACACACACACACACACACACACACACACACACACACACACACACACACACACACATAACCTTACGTCTTGAAAAATCTTGTCACCAAGCGAAACTTGTCAATAAATAAGATTACCTCTGCACATAGAGTCTTCTTACCCAGCTCGACACTGCCTGGTCCTCTTGACTATTTCAAGGGAAACCTGCCTGGAAAACGTGACCAGGTGTGGTGAAGGCACACCTGGTCACAATACGAGGTGTGTCTTCACCACACCTGGTCACAATGCCAGGTGTGTCTTCACCACACCTGGTCACAATACCAGGTGTGTCTTCACCACACCTGGTCACAATACCAGGTATGCCTTCACCACACCTGGTCACAATACCAGGTGTATCTTCACCACACCTGGTCACAATACCAGGTGTATCTTCACCACACCTGGTCACAATACCAGGTGTGTCTTCACCACACCTGGTCACAATACCAGGTGTGTCTTCACCACACCTGGTCACAATACCAGGTATGCCTTCACCACACCTGGTCACAATACCAGGTGTATCTTCACCACACCTGGTCACAATACCAGGTGTGTCTTCACCACACCTGGTCACAATACCGGGTGGGGGTGGGTATGATTCCATCATCATAGTCCGGTAGGTAAGACCCAACATTTACTCACGTCGTTCACGTTACGAAGAAAACCCCAGACTTGGCGTAGGCGCACTTCGAAGTGTCCTCCTTCATGTAAAGTGTGAGGAACATTCTCAGGGGTGGACCTCTCAGACTAAAGTGGAAACTGTACTGATTTCATTTTATATAAACCAGGATCGCTAGGAGAGTACATTGTCCATTATTAAGTTGAAACAAGATTTGAAGCTTCTTTCCTCTTTCTAAATTATGTCAGTAAATAGTATATTAATAATAAAATAGACAAATAAAAGTTCTATTACTTACTATTTTTTATGCACTACGATCTATGCAAATTTGTTTTTTGCTATATTTAAATTTATTTATGTTTACTTCTTAAAGAAAAAAAAACATGCTTCAAACAATAACTGTTATTTGTAAATTATTTTGGTAATTTTCTTTCTTAAATGATAAATAATTACAAAATTTATTCTTCAACCAATCTTTTTATGACTGTTTACACACAGCTTTGAAATTTAGAAGATACATTACACGTCCTGTAAATAATAATTTTAAAAGTAATGTTTGCAAAGACTGTTCACGTTAAATATAATAATTCTTGTTGTTAAAATATAAGTAAAGATTAACTTTGTTAACTCGACCAAAGTGTTGAATTCAGTGATAGAGTGTATAAATTCACGAGCACAAAAATACGTTCCCATTAACATACCGGTAAACTATATTTGTACATAAGTGTGTGTTAGAAAGATAGTTAAAAAAACAGACTGTGTTGTATTTAACTTTTTAAAACATGAACATTCAATAAAATAAATTATAAACTTGTTGTGTTATCACAAATGATGCAGAGATAATGTATCGTTTTATGACATTATTCTGAAACAGATAGTGAATTCGATGGAAATCTGGAGCATGACTCACCAGTCACAAAACCCGGCCATGCTAGTTTATCTCCACAATACCTCCATGTGGTATGTACCTTACTCCTTCGATAATACTAAACACAAAACATATAATGGTACACTTATTTACTCATGTTATGTGCTGCTTCATTGTACCTTGTGTTATAGGAATGTTCTCCAACACTCTTGTGCACTGGTGCCAACAGCTTCTGCTATCTGTGTTGTCTTAAGTATCTTCAAATTACTTGGAGTTAAGCAAGATCACGAAGTGCTTTTTGAGATGATACAGGTTAATGTTGATATCATGGTAGTTTTTTTTTAAAAGAAGTGAAAACAAAGGAGTGACATCGCTAAACACTTTCCAGAGTTCACACGTTGATTTGTTTACCTTTCTCAGAATATACTGATATTGTGTCTCATTCACTTCGTGCACGGAAGAAGGGCAAAGTTAATTAAAACGTAAATTTAAATCTCACGGTTCATTAAGGTTCCTTTGTTATGGAAAGCGATACTGTTGTGGCATGCATTATTTTTAACGTGGTGTCTAGTGTGTGACAGAAGGGTTCAGAGGTGTGATTGAGAACTCAACTTCTCCTGGAGCACCTCGCGCTGAACCTTCACAGGCTAACTTGCTTCCCTCACCACGGTCTGCAAAATCATCTTCATCTTCATAAGCTCGTTCGCGTACTTCGTCTTATGGAAATTTAAATTTGTACTGTAGCAATTTTTTTCAGAGGCTTTAGTAAAAATTTCACTACATTTCAATAACCTTCTTGATTTTTTGTATATAAACTAGCTAAGGAAATCTACTACAAAATTTAATATTATTTTTCTCTTCTCATGGGCTCCACCCTTAAAATTACTTTTTTTTTATACCCAAGAACATCAAAGAACATTTGTGCCAAATTTGACTCTTGCATTAAAATGTGAAAGATTTTTCTTCCTAGTGACAGGACTATCAGGAAAGAGACCTTGGCCAACCTGTCTTCATCTTACGACGTCATTTACCTAACTTGAAGCAAAAGTATTAGTTTCTTAACTTTTCCTCCAAGTTTTGCAATACTGTTTTCATTATTCTGAATAAAGTTAGATTAGAATAAGTAGCTTCGAAAACCGACAAGTTGTTGAGACACTTGTGCATCATTTCGGTATCTATATTCTGGAAATGTTTCGCCAGCCAGTGACTTCTTCAGTCCAACGCTGAGACCGTTAAAATATGAGGAGTTTGAAGTATTCTGACTGAGGGACTGATTACCTTAAACGCCTCCAAACTTCCACCGTTCTCTGCATTGGACTGGAGAAGCTAATGGCTGGTGAAACGTTTCCAGAATAAAGATATCCAAATGTTAGGTTAGATTAAGCCTGGTCAGGTTTGGTTACGTTAGGTTACTTTTTTTTAGGTTAGGTTAGGTAGAAAATCAGGTTAGGATAAGTGAGGGTAGATTATATTATCCTTTAGAAAAGTGCGTATAACTAGAAATAAGCAAAATGGAAAAAAACTGTCGCGATACGACTGGCAAGGAGAAGACTGAAGAGATTCAGAAAACGTTTACATCTGAACGTTTGTCTCTCCTGGGGCGAAAACGAGTTGGTTTGTTACCTGACAACCCGTCTACTGGTGATAGTGTTGTGGTGGTAGTGCGGTGTGGTGGTTGATGGATGATGGTAGTGGTGGTTGTGGAATAGTAGTAGTAGAGGTAAATGTTATACATGTGAGGCGTTAAACTTGTACTGGTTATTCAGTACAAGGCGTGGTGGAGGCTCGATTCGTCGTCCGCTTGTGGAAGTGGCGGTTGTGGTGTTTGGTGGGACCTACAGTCTTAGTTATAAACAAATAATTACCACAGTAATGGAGTGGTGACGAAGTTAGCAAATAGTGTAGCAGAGAGTTAGTGAGTGGCTGTGGTGGTGGTCGTTGTCGTACAGATGATGGTGGTGAGGGTGGTCGTGTAGATGGTGATGATGGCTGTTTGATAGTCGTTCAGATGGTAGTGGTTGTGGTGGAAGTGGTAGTGGTGGAGCTGGTAGTGGTGGAGGTGGTAGTAATGGTAGTGGAGGTGGTAGTGTTGGGTGGCGGTGGTAATGATAGGGGTAGAAATGTGTACTTGAGTGATGCTTTACCCTGTCTTGGGAAGAGACATTGCAACAGTCAACCAACACAAAGATTCTTCAGTGAAACATTCCTGTAGAAGCCAAGCCGGTCAATTCCTAATTAAAACTTGAACAGTAACTTGATCTGTGAACATCTTATCCAAATTTCTGCAATAAAAATGGTAAATTACGACATACACAGAGAAAATCTGATCCAAATCTTGCAGAAGGACCAAACACACCACCACTAAAAGTTATTGCACGAAATCCAACAAATTTTTGCCTACATAACCTAAACCCATGAACCGATCAATCCGTTTCACACGATGCATAGGCTGTTAAAGACTGATGTCATTCACAAATGTTTTAATTTAATCAGAAGAAAGCGTTAAACCCATTAGGCCCAAACAGCACTTGTTGAATGGGAGTAATTCAAATCCGATTCCAGTAGAGGGAGGATAAGTCCAGGTTTTTGGATGAACCTTCACCAGCATCAAGAGGAAAATAATGCAATCAGGTAAAATAATGCTATACTATATGGAGATTAAAAGTGGCAAAATGGCTGATCACAGGAGCCATTTTCCAGTAATCACAGATGTCACCCACGCATGCAAATAGTCTCATGTATGTTGCCCAACATACATTACAAAAGCGTCAAAATTTTCAGTCCGATCATATAAAGCGGTCTCGAGCAATAAAAATAAAATTTGTAATAAAAAAACGCAAATGCTGCTGAAAATATTCCGAAATATAGAAAAGTCTACCCTTCGTTACTCTTAAAAACGCCATAAATCCCAGGATTTTAATTTTTTTTTCCAGTTTACGTCTCTTGTTTACATTCCATATACATTTCTTTATAATCCTATGGAAAAAGTGTTTAACTCTTTTTTAGAAAAACCTATTTCATAAATTTTAAAATTTGCACCTATTCTTACTAAACTTATGGGTTGTTATGCTTCTTAAAAAATATATAGTCAAGAATATTTTGCAACAAGTCACAAGTAGCATTTGTTAGTTACTGAGTTAAAAATGAATATCACAACCTTCACTTGAAAGCCTCAAATCGCTAACCTTCCCGTAGTTTAGACTAGGAAAGCTCACAGAATGGGTAGGTGTCGAATCAATGGCAAGCTAATCCTCAATTGGCAGGCCAGGGGTCTAACCACAGTGCTATGCGAGTCCAATAAGATTCACCTCAGCACACAAGAAAGGTTAGCATGGCTTCCACTGTCACCAAGGAATGTTGACAGCCGTGCTCTTACTGTTTCCTCAGTCAGGAGGAAAAATTCTTTGTGGTATTTCGCAAGTATTGTAAGTGTTCCAGGTCTCCAGTGTTGCAGGTGCTCCAGGTCTCCAGTGTTGTAAGTGCTACAGGTCTCCAGTTCTTCTGTGCTACACGATATATTTCGTCTCTGTTTCTGACGCAGCAATGTTTACTTGTCTCAGTTTTCAGTGTGGCAAAGATTTACTCCCTTCAGTTTGTCCTCACTAGTCTGGTCTTTTATCTCATGTAATATCCAATGGGTAAATCTCTGGAATTTCTTCCGCTTTCGTACGTGTTTAAGGAGATTTGGGATGCAAGCTGGTGCTACATACTCTAGTATTGGCCTCACGTACGTGATATGTATTATCACGAAAGACTCCTTTTTAAGATTCCCGAAAGTTGTTCTTTTGTTTGCTAGCATTGTATACACAGCTGATGTTATCATGTTTATGTGAGTTTCCGGCTCACATAAACTATGCTCGTGCAGGCGCGCGTTTGTGTGCTTTCATGTGTGTTGTGGTGTACTCACCTAGTTGTGGTTGCAAGGGTCGAGTCACAGTTCCTGGCTCCGCCTCTTCACTGGTCGCTACTAGGTCACTCTTCCTGCTCCATGAGCTTTATCATACCTCTGGTGTGTGTGTGTGTGTGTGTGTGTGTGTGTGTGTGTGTGTGTGTGTGTGTGTGTGTGTGTGTGTGTGTGTGTGTGTGTGTGTGTGTGTGTGTGTGTGTGTGTGTGTATGTGTGTGTGTGTGTGCGTGTGTGTGAGTGTACTCACCTCTACGTGGTTGCTGGTGTGTGTGTGAGTACGCATGTTTGTGTGTTTGGGAAAGGCCAAACACACTTACACACATTATTATTATTATTATTATTATTATTATTATTATTATTATTGATTATTATTATTATTATTATTATTATTATTATTATTATTGATTATTATTATAATTATTATTGATTATTATTATTATTATTGCTATTATTATTATTTTTAATGAAGAACGCTAAGGCCTTAAGAACCATACAGAGCCTTGGGAACGAGAAGGTGGGAACGCCTTCACGTTCGTCGTTCCCAGGAAGAAAACAAGGAGCCCTTCACCTCAAACTTCCTCTCCACTTCTACTGTCTGAGGCATTGTAATCGTCTCTGCATTCAACTGATGAAGCCTGCCAAGCAGGTGTTTTAAGTGTGCCTTACTTATCGACTTCTCGGTACTCTTTACCATTTTTAAAATAAAAACACTGCACTTTTTTAATGACTTAGCATTACGGGATATGCACAAATGAAAAAAATAGGAATAAATATAGGGTATATAAATAACGTGCTGAAAATATTTAACAAAGATAAGACTTTCAGTAATGGATTCAAGCTGAACAAATTTAGAATAACAACCGATGTACGAAAGCTCTCGTTTGGCAATAAAGTTGTAGATGAGTGGAACACACTTTCAAAGCAGCGTCATTTAAACGGGAGCCTTTGCTAGCTTTAAAAATAAGTTGACAGGTGCATCAGTGGGTGTAAGTTTGAGCTGGACCTGCCTAACATGGGTCAGTCTATGACACATTTGCAACACCTGGATATCTTTTCTGGGGAAAGACACTTCGCCAGCACAACAGATTTCTTCAATCTTAGATTAGATTAGACTGGAAAAGTCTGCTGTGCAGGTGTACAGGAGAATCTCTAGCACTGATACCCAGGTTTTGCACATGTGTCTTATTCATCAGTTAGTTTGTATTGTATGTAAGAGCATAAGAACATAAAAAAGAAAGAACACTGCAGTAGGCCTACCGGCTCATACTTTGCAAATCCTTATCAAATCCAAACCCACTAAAAAATATTCACCCAACCCATTATCAATGTTACTCGAGGAATAAACTTTGATAACCCTATTAACTCAAATATCTAATTCTAATATCTTGGATCTCAGGATGAGAAAGTAGTCCTTTTGCAGTGTTCCCTTATTCTTATCTTCTTATGCATTGTATGTAATCATGGGGACAGAGTTTTATTCTACGCTGGAGATGTGTCATAACTGGCTTGACTCGGGGTGTACAATGATAGGTATTATCGACAACTATCGAGAAAGCCACTTTGTGTAGAGCAAGACAGTGTTATAGACATTTCGCTCTTGGTTGAAATTAACGAATTCATGTCTTGTTTTGGTAAGCCAAGCCATTAAAAGTCATTTCTAGTAAGCAGAAATATGATGCCAAGACAGCAGTGTCTAAGTGTGCGTAATAAAGCTAACATATTACTTGGATTTATATCAAAAAGTATAAGTAAAAGGATCCCAGAGGTTATGCTACAGGTAAGTACATGTATCATAACATCAATGGTATATAATACCGACAAATTGAAGAATTAAACACACGTATAACGATTGAATATCCGTTTAATTTAGACGTTTCGCCCTGTACTATATTAATAAAGTAGCTGGATTGCAAAAGTCTATTTATGATAGATACCCAGTTATTGTACACGTGCCTAATTCTTCAACTTGTTGGTATTACATACCATTAATGTTATGATACTTGTCAGACACAGTAACACCATGGAATCTTGGTACAGAAAACATCTCCACAACTACTTACTACCTCTGGCCCAGCTCTTGGGAATGACCTACTTCCACTGGGGAATCCTGCCTACCAGTGATAATACCTTCATCTCATCTGACTCCAGTATATAAGCCCAGTTCCTCCTATCTGTGATCCAGATTCATGAAGACTATGTTACTGAATACCTGCTCCTAGGCTGAGGGGCTGATTACCTCGTCTTCTGTCACTTCAGTCTTCTATTTTGTGTTCGTTTTGTACTGATAAAACCACTGGTGGGCTAAACATCATAATATAGATGCCCGATTGTTTTATATGTGTGTATATCATTAATAAGAAATTCTTTAAGACAATGGTGCTCATCACCTACTCCTAGGCTGAGGGACGGATTACTTCGTCTTCTACAGTCTTCTGTATATATTTTTCTAAAGTCTTCAGATCATGTCCATGTGTTATATTGATAAAAACAACTGGATGGCGAAACGTCAACAAAATAATGATACCCAGATGTTGCTTATATGCCTAATTCATCAACATTAGTAAGGTCGCATTTATATTATGTTATTCAGTTCTGGTCTCCATAGTACAGAATGGATATAAATGCACTGGAGAACATACAGAGAAGGGCGACAAAATATATCCACTCTATAGGGAATTTTTCATGCGAAGATAAACTGAGAACTTTGTAACTAAGAATTAATCTTCAAATTCTTATGTAAGACGTAGAGGGGAGACATGGCTGAAGTATACCAGAGGAAGATGGACAAAACCAAAAGCGATATAAATAAATGGACTTCAATTATCAGAAAGTTTGTAGAAAAATACTGACTCGGGAACAGAGTTGTGTATGAGTGGAACAATCTGCCAAATAGGGTCATAGAAGCCCTGGGGAAAACGATTATATAAGAACGGGTGGACTTGAGTGTAACCTGCACTGATTCAGTTATTAGGGTTAGTGAAGCCAATTCTCTTGGTTGATATGATGAATTAGATACCGATGAAACACTTGGGTATCCACAAAACATGACTTGATAAAGCTCCAGACAACGATACATTAGGTGATAGAGCTCTACATAGCGAAGCATGACTTGATAAAGCTTTACACATGACATCATAAAACTCTAAACAGAGCGAAACAATACTTGATAAAGTTCCACAAAACGCAGAACTAGACTTGACAAAGATCATCACAACGCAAAACAAGTCTTGATAAAGCTCTACACAGAGCGAAAGGAGACTTTTTAAAGCTCTACTCAGAGCGACATAGGACTGGAGAAAGCTCTACACAGAGCGAGAAGTGCCCTATAATAAAGAATCGCACCAAAAATAAATTTAGCATGATCTTCGAAGCTTTCTTTATTAATGTAAGCATATACAAGTTCTTCCATAAGCTTAATAAACTTCGCTGTTTATATATCCAGTGGGACACCTAGTAATATTTCACCGACAGACATAGATGGCATAAAATGCCGACACCACGGAAAAATAGACACAAATGAAGTATAATACGATAGTTTATTGAATACCTTTCGCCCTAATCTGTTCATGACTTGATAGAGCCCACTGTGTTGGAGAAACGTGCTCAATACAGGATAGCATTATACTGCATCTCTCTCTCTCTCTCTCTCTCTCTCTCTCTCTCTCTCTCTCTCTCTCTCTCTCTCTCTCTCTCTCTCTCTCTCTCTCTATCTATCTATCTATCTTTCTCTCATTTCACTAATGATAGATAAATCCGTCTCCATCAATAGATAGTTATGTTCTTGGGAAGTATTGTTCTTCTTCTCGTGTTTTATTTAGTTGTGTTGATACATCTCAAGCTGAGATTTATTTATCATTTATAAAAATGAATCGAGAATTTATGAAGTTTGATTTTCTGGGGAATGAGAGAGAGAAAACAGAGGGAGAGAGAGAGAGAGAGAGAGAGAGAGAGAGAGAGAGAGAGAGAGAGAGAGAGAGCAGCAT
>NC_091317.1:27843525-27973525 GCF_038502225.1 Cherax quadricarinatus | reverse complement strand
GGCCCTACTACTGCCTTCACACACTTGACCGCTGAACTGCTTCGGTTAAACTGACCTCTGCATGTAATAGAAATGACTAGTACTGAGTAGTACTTAATAGCATTGAACGGTACTGAGTAGTATTAAATAGTATTGAACAGTACTGAATAGTATTGCAAAGATTTATAGAGTTCTTATGTAGATGAGAATAATACTGAAATTTTAATAGTTTTGAATAGTGTTGAGCAGTTATGAGTAGTACTGAATAGTAGTGAATGATAGTGAATAATAACGATTAGTATTAATAAGTATTGATAAGTTCCCATAAAAAGACTTAAATCCTTTTAAATGATAAATAGTTTTCAGTTAATTGGATAGTAAAGATTAGTAATCATTCTGGGAAAGATTGGTGGTGGTGTTTTGTTCGTCAGGAAAGAAGGAAGAATCTCGTGACGAAGGTCTTTAACGCATGACCATTTCGGTGGTGATGCTTCCGCTGGCTTGTCCCAGCTGGGCTTTACGTCCCATTTATCTCTGGATATACACACACCATGCGATTTATGTCTCTCAATGTATATATGTTAACTGTTCCCTATAATCCCTACTACAAGTATTTATAGCAAACACTGGTGAACAGGTGGCATGTAACTTTAATGACCTTCGTGTAGTAGATAGACTTTAAACCCCATTAACTATTGTAAATAACAAATCGACCCCATTAACAACAATAACAAAACGGGATCAATATATAGTAACAGTAGTGGATCCTAAAACAGGATTTTGATGCCACTGCAGTTATCCCAGAGACACTTCCTAGTTTTATAACTCTCTAGAAGAGAAATTTTCAGAATAAAAGTATTAATGGTTATGACTCCAAAAACAGGTGATTTTTTTACCGCTGAAGAAACGTACATGCTCTATTATTATTATTATTATTATTATTATTATTATTATTATTATTATTATTATTATTATTATTATTATCATTATTATTATTATTATTATTATTGTGATATTACTAATATAATTTAAGGACTAATGTTATATCATTTTATATTTTTTCGCAGGCATTACTGTAGCTCATGCTCGCTCCGTACTAGTATTTCTCTCATTTTTGATCAGGGTGGCACTAGATTTCGTCACTCACGGTCATGCTTGTCTAATAAATCTGTGTTCTGGCTATTTACTCTGACCAGAGGTCACACCAAGTGGCTACAGTAGAGAAATACAGCACCCTTACCAAGTGATCAAAGGCTTGATTGGCTGGTTGGTTTAATAGGTTTAAAGCCAATTAACTAAACGAGGGTCATTACGGCTGCATGTCTCCTGTTACACCCCCAGTTAAGGGTACTCTAACACCCAGTATGGGGGTTAAACTGGGCGTGAGAGGTATACAATAACTATGAAGAATATATATATATATATATATATATATATATATATATATATATATATATATATATATATATATATATATATATATATATATATATATATATATATATATATATATATATATATATATATATATATATATATATATATATATATATATATATATATATATATATATATATATATATATATATATATATATATATATCTATATATATATATATATATATATATATATATATATATATATATATATATATATATATATATGTATGTATATATATATATATGTCGTGCCGAATATGTAAAACTGGTCAATTAGCAAGAACTCATTTAAAATTAAGTCCTTTCTGAAAATTTCTTTTATACGTTTAAAGATATATTTTTTTCATTAATGTTAATGTAAAAATTTTTAATTTTGCATCAAAAGAATCTTATAAAACTTACCTAACCTTATTATAGCAAGAACAATTTATTTTAGCCTAACCCAACTAAATAGATTTTAGATTTGTTTACAGTAATTTAATACTAAACAAACACAGTGAAATATATTTTTTTCGTTAGGTTCAGAATGATTTTGGCGAAATTATTGCATACACAAATTTTCACTAGTCCTATATGGCAAGATGAGCGTTGGCAAGATCGCAAGTTCTGCCTATTCGGCACGACATATATATATATGTAAATATATATATATATATATATATATATATATATATATATATATATATATATATATATATATATATATATATATATATATATATATATATATATATGTCGTGCCGAATATGTAAAACTGGTCAATTAGCAAGAACTCATTTAAAATTTAGTCCTTTTTAAAATTTTCTCTTATACGTTTAAAGATATATTTTTTTCATTAATGTTGATGTAAAAATTTTTAATTTTGCACCAAAAGAATCTTAGAAAACTTACCTAACCTTATTATAACAAGAACAATTTATTTTAGCCTAACCCAACTAAATATATTTTAGATTTGTTTACAGTAATTTAATACTAAACAAACACAGTGAAATATATTTTTTTCTTTAGGTTCAGAATGATTTTGGCGAAATCATTGCATACAAAAATTTTCACTTGTCCTATATGGCAAGATGAGCGTTGCTATTTAAGCCAAGATAGCAAGTTCTGCCTATTCGGCACGACATATATATATATATATATATATATATATATATATATATATATATATATATATATATATATATATATATATATATATATATATATATATATATGTATATATATGAAAGTGCATGCATACATAAATGTCCCTCTTTGAATTAACACTGCAGCTCTCAGTGAATACTCGTTAAAACAGATATAATAATAATACTAACAAAGTGGTTCAAATGTCAATCCTAATTACTGAGATTGGTGGTTTTGATAGTGACTGTAGTATTTTGAAAGTGACTACGGTGTTTTAATAGTGACTACGGTGTTTTGATAGTGAATGTAGTGTTTTGATAGTGACTGGTGTTTTGATAGTGACTATGGTGTTTTGATAGTGACTGTGGTGTTTTGATAGTGACTTTGGTGTTATGATAGTGATCGATGAAGTAGCGTGAAGGAGAGTTCTGCTACATAGTCAGGAACAATGTGAAGATGAAGAATGATAATGGACTTATATACCATCAAAGGTGAGATGTAGTAAATCTTGAAGACTACAGAAGAGGCGGGGCCCACTAGCAGAAGTAAGAGTATAAGACTGAGAGGTATTGTAGCAAACCTCTACCCATGCAAAACAGATCCCTTTCAAAATCAACCTTTCTCACTGGTAACTAGGCAATAAAGTTACTGATGTCCTCTCTTCCAAGGTATTTATATATTCATAAACCAGTGAAGGTATATAAATCGCCATTCATATCCTTTAGCTTCACATTGTTTCAGACTATGAAGCTGGACTCTCCTTCAGGCTGAGGGACTAACAACCTAAATACTACTTTGTCAAGGGTGATGGATTGGTTACACTATCTTTACACGTCCACTGCGTCTACTGTCTCCTCTTTATTCGACTGAGGAACCCAACTGTGTAGACAAAATGTTCTGGAGTAAAGATACCTAATTGTAATAAGTCTGTCTTACTTAACTACTTGTCGGTATTGTATACCATTATTATATTCACACGTCATCATGATCCTCGGTCATTCACTGCATTATTATAAATCCGGGTCATTCATTAAGTCATAATCCTCGGCCACTCACTACATCATCATGATCCTATGTCGTTCACTAAGTCATCATTATCCTCGGTCACTCACTACATCATTATGATCCGAGGTCGTTCACTAAGTCATGATGATTCTTGCGATGCAATTTCAAGCTTGAATATCACGGGAAGGAAACAGTGAAGGAAGAGTTTAGTGGAGGCAAGACGTCTTCTGTCAGGTGTCTCTCCTGGTCGGTCATTTTATAGTTTCTTTTTCCTCTCTTCTTTCCTCTCTCCTTTTCTTTACCTTCCTGCTACTCCACCCTTCCCCTCTTGCCTTTTCCTTTCCCCCTCCCTTTCTCGTACCATTTGCCATCTCTCATGTTTTTCCTATTTCCGACTAACCCTCTTCCATATCATCCTTCCTCATTACCTTACCCTTCCTGCAACCCTCCTCTCCTGCAGGGAAAAAAATTGTGTTAGAAGACTTCATTCCTTCTGGAATGTCACATCCTGCATCCGACAATAATCCAGGTGAGTATAAAAATCTCCCTTACCTGGTAGAATGACTTCCCCGTGTAAGAAAACACCTGAGTCCTGTGTAAGAAACTCCAGTACCTGCTAAAAAAAATAATATCCTTTATATGAAAACACTTCAGTTTTGTGACTCCAGTTCAGCTGGAAGGAAACCTTCGAGGCTGACGTAGGTACCGAACCCACAGTCGAATACTTGATATCATTATCTCCTTACTGAAGTCTACCAGTTTAGGCTGACACATTTCATTACTTAATGTATACAACCTCTCCAGTGTGATGGAGAATGACAGGAAAACATAGCTAGCTTTTGTTTTCATTGTGTATCTTTCATATACAATACTGTAGCCACACAATGAGGGTGCTCCTAAAAGTACCAATCAAATACAATAGCCTAGGCACGCAGCGACGCTCTTCCGCAATGTAACCATTATATAGAATAGTGTACCAGCACACTACGAGTGTTCTCAAACTATTACTGTCATGCAGAGTAATGTAGCCTCGCACTGCTAGTGTTCCCAGATTATAACTGCCATATACCCGCACATTGAGGGTATTCTCACGCTGCAGGTACTCTCACACTGAGGGTATTCTCACACTACAGGTACTCTCACACTGCAGGTATTTTCACACTGCAGGTATTCTCACACTGCAGGTATTCTCACATTGAGGGCATTCTCACACTGCAGGTATTCTCACACTGCAGGTATTCTCACACTGAGGGCATTTTCACACTGCAGGTATTCTTACACTGTAGGTATCATATAGAATAGTGTATCAACACACTGCAAATGCTCATAATTTTGTTCAAAAGAAACAAAAGCCCATTCTCCATCTCATCCCTCTTCCTCTGCTCCTTTTCCATCTCCTCTCGTCCCCTTCCCTCATCGGTTCTCTCCTTCCTCATTTCCTCATTCACTTTCCTCTTATGCGATTCTTGGAGCACACCACACATTCCGCTGAAACTCAGCGGACGGAGGTTAGAGTCTCCACCACTCCCTGCTCTTCACAAAATACCGACAAACTTGCTTGTGGTTACCAAATCGGCTCCACGCCAGCAGTGTTCCATCATCTACTAGTGCATCGGAAACACTAAAGATGATTGATTGATTTATTGGAATTTGAATTCTATCGACTTCTCGAGGGTTATTAAGACTGCATGAAACATGTACACCACCAATGAGGGATACACACCTGTAAGTGTATATACACCAAGAGATGCACAGGCCTCGGTATGTATATCCCTGGAGATACATTCCTCTCAGCGTACATGCATGTAACATGATTTGATTTTCATGTAATGTTTGCTGTAGCATATAGTGCCTCCTGAAACTTGGTAAAGTTCCAGGTAGCTGTAGCATACACTACCTCCTGGAACCCAGTAAAGTTCCTGGTAGATGTAGCATACACTACCTCCTGGAACCCAGTAAAGTTCCTGGTAGATGTAGCATACACTACCTCCTGGAACCCAGTAAAGTTCCTGGTAACTGGAGCATGTACTTGGATGCAATCTTTGCATGGTATTTGGCAGACTTCTGATGTGTCTTGTGTAACTGAATGTTTATGCATTTTAGAAAAGAGATTCACCAGATTGTTGGGATAGAATGTGATTATATTGGTCACTTTGTTGAGACGATTGAGTCTACCCCGATGGTCAAGTACAATGAGGTGAGATTTACTGGATGTAGTTAAGTTTTTGTGAATCGAAGTATTGTAATAGTTGATATTTGCTTTCTTTTCTCCTTGTCTGATAAACCAGTCTGGGCATCCTAATTTAGAGAGTTCTCTTCTGAGAGTTTCTTTTCCTTGGTCTAACTTTGAGGGGCTGCATATCCCGAGTGCACGTAAGAATAGGTTTGATATGATGCTCTTCTTAATCTGCACAGGATGATGGTTGTAGATATGGCAGAGATACATGGGCTTCCTATCAACTGAAAACTTAACCTGATCCTTATGAAATGGTAGTTCATTGTTTATCATTCAACTTTTAACTGATTATGATTTCGCTGCTTCACATTTTCATTGCATGACATTTAGCTAAATTAAATTTAGTGACATTCATATTAAATTAAATTTAGTGACATTCATATTAAAAAAAGTCGTTTTATAGCTATGTTTTTATTAATCACCACTTACTGAGGTAAGTGGTGATTCTTGCGTCACACCGCTTGTGACATCTCTCTCACCACCATATTTTTCCACTCAAACAAAAACTTATTTTTGTATTGTGTGTGAGCGTTTGTGTGTGTGTGTGTGTGTGTGTGTGTGTGTGTGTGTGTGTGTGTGTGTGTGTGTGTGTGTGTGTGTGTGTGTGTGTGTGTGTGTGTGTGTGTTTGTGGTTATGTGTGTACCTCTCCTTAGTCATCACTATCCGAAACCTTGACAGAAATAATCAATGGTACGGGATCAACGCACTTCCTACTCCTCCTCTTCCTCTTCCTTTCCTTCACCCCTCCTCCTCCTCTTCTCTTCCAATTGTCAGGTTACCTCATGGAGAAGAGCTGGACCAGGACCCGTCATGGCAAACCTACCTGTACCTAAACTTCTTCAATAATAGCAGCAGCAGCCGCAGCAGGACAGGTACAGAAGACAGGGAAGGTGAAGAAAATTTCAGAAGGCAAATAAAATGAAGTTTGAAAAGGTGAAGAAAGATAAATAAAACAGTGAAAGTAAAGAAAGTTGCAATAGACAGATAAAATGAAGAAAGTCGTAGAGGACAAGGAAGAAAGTTACTATGGTATGGGAAAGTGAAGGTTACAGAGAATAGGGAAGGTTAAGAAAGTTATAGAGGATAGAGAAGGTGAAAAAAATTGTAGAGGACAGAGAAGACGAAGAAAGCTACAAAAATTAGCTATAATTTGCTTTAATGATTTGGCAGATATTAAGTATCTTTCGAATTATATCTAAGTCGCAGCTCCTCGACACAGAGATGGAATTCATGTCAGACATAAGGAAGCTGCACTACAAAATGTGATTTTTCTGAGAGTTGCAGAAGGCCCGTGACTGAAATATGAAGTGTGCAAAGTTGAGTCGTCAGCGTGAAGTGGATGCTGTTGAACATATTTTGACGACCCTCTTCGAATATTTTGTATGTGTGTGTGTGTGTGTGTGTGTGTGTGTGTGTGTGTGTGTGTCTGTGAGGTATCCTGTATTAAATACCCAAGATAATCTGAATATGCTATGATTAAGTCCCTTGCCATAGCGTTGTCTGGTTTATTTATTTTAATGAATATTAACGTTTATGAAGCGTCTTCAGAAGAAAGCTGACCCAGTTATGCATATATGTTCCTACTTTATCGAATATTATACTGATAATCTTATTTTCGTTTTTAGTTAATAAGAAAATTTCTTGCTTTATAGCAATATTTGTCTTACATATTTAGCTACACTAACTGGTATGATGTACTACATATACTACACTCTTTGTCATAACACAGTTTTTTCCACATATTTTCTTTTGGTTTCCCTTCTCTCCCTAACGATTAAATACTGAACGACTGATGTAGATATATCTTTACGTCCCTCCTGGACACGGTAGTGTTAAAATCTGCATAATTTCTTTAGTTTTTTTTTTTTCAACGAGTTCTTCGTTCCACTTTTCGTCTCCTTCAGGCCACTTCTTAGTTCCTCATACATAACTTTTCTCTTCACAGGTTTACCTTTCTAGATGGGCTTTGCATTGGTTCGTTTGAGTGCCTCCTTGATTTCCTAATTGCTGACATAACTGATTACCTAATTTATTACCTTACAGATTACCTAGTTAAATAATTGGTTACTTATTTTACTAACTAATAAGTCACAAATTTTAATATATTTCTGAATAAATATCTGATTACCTAAATTATCATCAAATTCATTACCTACTTGATCTGATTATCTGATAATTCTAACTGCTTACCAATTTGTGAATTTGTTATTAAAATTTTAGATTCTTTCTCTGACTGCATATTTGAAGACCTATTTTATTTTCTCTTCCATTATTTAATTAAATGATTGATTATACCTATTTGAATACCTACGATTACCTCTTTGATTACTTCTTTGATTAACTGTTTCGTTACCGATCTCGTTAACAATTTCAGGTGGGAGGACACAGCTATGTTTGTGGAATACCATGTACAGTGTTAAATAACAAAAACCTCCCCCTGGATCCAGTGCCACGTACAGTGTTAAGTAACAAAGATCTCCCCCTGGACCCAATGCCACGTACAGTGTTAAGTAACAAATACCTCCCCCTGGATCCAGTGCTACGTACAGTAGATCGCGGGTTCTAACCCCACCCGTGGTATGGTTTGTTTGCAACCATGTCATTACGATTTCGTGAGTCAGCTACGTACACTGTTGACTACTGGATCCTTTGCCAATAATCAACAACTCCCTAATAAACATTATATACTGAGGTTCTTTCGCATATTTTTTTTCCCCTTTGTTGACTGGTTTAGCATTTTTAAACAGTGAAGATTTAGCAGGTTTAAAAAAAAGAACCCTGCATTCAAACTTCTCGTGACTCTTGATAATGCAAGTAGCCATCCTGCAATATTGCAATCTGTGAACCCAGTTGGGTCTTGTGTTCCTTCTACTGGTGTGTGTGTAGCCACTTTTTATTATATGATTTTCGAACAATTTATATGTAAATTTTAATGGAAAAAATGAAAATTCCGGTAAACGGAATGAAATTATGTCAAAATAGATTAGAATATTGAATGTGTGTGTGTGTGTGTGTGTGTGTGTGTGTGTGTGTGTGTGTAAGTACTCACCTATTCACCTTTACGTGGTTCCAGGGGTCGAGTCACAGCTGCTGGCCCGTTTCATCGCTGGTCCCTACTAGGTCCACTCCCTACTTCTAAATCCTTGCCGTACCTCTTCTTAAAGCTATGTAATGATAGTGTGTGTGTGTGTGAGTGTGTGTGTGTGTGTGTGTGTACTCACCTATATATACTCACCTATATGTGGCCCCCGCCTCTTCGCTGGTCGTTACTATGTCACTCTCTCCCCTCTCTGAGAGCCTTATCATACCTTTTCTTCAAACTATGTATGGATCTTGCTTCAAACTATGTATGGATCTTGCTTCCACAACTTCACTCTCCAGATTTATTCACTTCTTAACAACTTTAAGGCTCAATAAATACTTCCTAACATCCTTATGGCTCATCCGAGTTTTCAACTTTCAGTAGTGGCCCCTTGTTGCTGTGTCCCATAACGCTGATGAAACAGCGAAAACAAATTTTACAATCCCAGATAACAGAAGTACTAAACAGTAACGCAATATAAACTGAAAAAAAAAACAGAATACAAACAAATATCAAAGTAACGTCGTTAATAACATGAAACCCTAAGGAATATCAATTTTGATTATCATCCTTAATATACATAATTATACTATAATAGTTGCAATGATAAATGCTAATAATTCTGATAATACTAATACCACTTGAACAGCTTGGAGGGCACCTTAAGGGAGGACCTTAGGGAATGTCCCAAAGGGGTGTCCAAAATGAGAAGACTAAGAAAGGCCTTAGGGAAAGGCCCAAAGGGATGGTTCCGAAGAAAAGATGCAAGATAGGCACCAGACCAAGGAAGGACCCTAATGGTAGTCTTAAGAGGACCAGCGGGAGGGCCCAGGAGGCAGTGTGGCCCACTAATGATAAAATATAATTGATGACCCTTCAAGAAGGTGACCCTCCCTTCCCCCTCCCTCGATTTTACCTACCTCCCCACTAAGGCCTTGAAATAATAATAATAATAATAATAATAATAATAATAATAATAATAATAATAATAATAATAATAATAATAATAATAATAATAATAATAATAATAATAATAATAAGGAGGGGTGTTAATGTTGCAGTTTAAAAACTGCAGTGTAAAGCCCTTCTGACAAGACAGTGATGGAGTGAATGATGGTGAAAGTTTTTCTTTTTCGGGCCACCCTGCCTTGGTGGGAATCGGCCAGTGTGATAATAAAAAAAATAAAAATAATAATAATAATAATAAAAATAATAATTAAAATAATAATAATGTGCTATTAGCAAAATTAACAAATTGTTAAAGTAATGGTATAATCTTCACAATGTACATAGGTATTAAAAATATGGATTTGAACTGACAGTACATATCAATAAATAAACTTAGCTTATCCAACAACATATAAGCTTTTCTTAAAGTTCTTGCTATTGCTTCTCTTCAAGGAATATCTCCTGACAAAGGCCTTTGTTATATTAGTAAAAGAAAATCTTGCTAATTCATGACCACTTCACTGAGACAAAAGATGGAAATTTTTACTGGTATCGTCAACGTTTTAAAAGGAAAATGAGCTTGAGTAACCCTTTCTAAAACGTAAGCTAAATCCGCCATGTAACAAAATCCGTAGGAAAAAAAGTACTGTTAAAACTGCAGACTGTGTAGATGATGTTAGGTACATAGTGGAGGACGTTAGAAAATTTGCCATTTTCACTTAAGGTCAGACAATACATAATCGATCAGGAAAAATAATGATTTAATTATCGACACACAGGGAAGTGTCCACTCGTCTAACTGTGAAACTAACTTATCAGCTATGTCAGATACTTTGTATTTTAAATCTAATATAGCTTTCACTAAATCACCATAACAGATCTCAGTATAAATTGAAGAGACAGGCTAAATACTTTCAGCCACCTCAACAACCCCTCCTCAGAGGGCTGAGGAGAGGTTGTTTAGGTGGTTCGGACATGTAGAGAGAATGAAAAAAACCAGAATGACTTCGAGAATGTATAAATCAGTAGTGGAGGAAGGGCGGGGTAAGGGTCGTCCTAGGAAAGGCTGGAGGGAGGGGTAAAGGAGGCTTTGAGTGCGAGAGGCTTGGTCTTGCAGCAAGCGTGAGCGTGTTAGATAGGAGAGAATGGAGACAAGTGGTTTTTAGGACTTGACGTACTGTTGGAGTGTGAGCAAGGTAACATGAAGGGATTCAGGGAAGCCGGCAGGCCGGACTTGAGTCCTGGAGATGGGAAGTACAGTGTCTACACTCTGAAGGAGGGGTGTTAATGTTGCAGTTTTATAACTGTAGTGTAAAGCACCCCTCTGGCAAGACAGTGATGGAGTGAATGATGATGAAAGTTTTTCTTTTTCGGGCCATCCTGCCTTGGTGGGAATCGGCCGATGTGTTATATATATATATATATATATATATATATATATATATATATATATATATATATATATATATATATATATATATAATATATAATATATATAATTTATAATATATATATAATATATATATATATATTATATATATAATATATATACAAATATATACATAATATATATATATATATATATATATATATATATATATATATATATATATATATATATATATATATATATATATATATATATATATGTATAATATATATATATATATATATATATATATATATATATATATATATATATATATATATAAAACATATTATATATATAATATTATATATATATATATATATATATATATATATATATATATATATATATATATATATATATATATATATATATATATATATATATATATATTATATTTTATTATATATATATATATATATATATATAATCTTTGTGTGTGTGTGTTAACATGTGTCAAGAGTGTTTGTTGACACGTATGATATCAACACTTTTCCCTAGCCTCTCTCTCTCTCTCTCTCTCTTTCTCTCGCTCTCCTTATCCTCATATTGCAACACTTTCTCCCTGCTAGTGCAATTCGCTTTTTACCAAGCTTCCCCTCTTTTATCTCCCTTTCCTCACCTCTTCCCCTCTGTACCACCAGCTTTTTCTTCACTTTTCCACCCATCGTTCGTCCTCTCATATTCTCTATTTCTTAAGACGCTCTGAGCAATTAAATCCTTTGTAATCAAGGCTAATTTGATGAGAGAAGGTGGAAAGATAGGATAGAGGGAGAAAGAATGAATGGAAGAGGGAAGAACCAGGAAGACTCAAGCAAAGAACTGATGGAGAGGGATGGAAAGATTGAAGATGACACGAAAGAGAAGTGAAGGAAACAAGTAGGGTGAGGGAAGAAGTATATGAGAAACAAAAGACAGTATGCAAGATAGAGAGGGGAAGAAAAGGGAAAGAACTGATAGTTTGAGCGAGAGAAGAAAAGTGATGAAGGAATGGCCACTTCTATGAACAAGACTAGAGGCAAGAAAGTTAGGAGGAGGGAAAGAAAGAAGTCAGGCAATGAGAACTAGAAAGTGACGAAGTTAGTCATGCTTATGAACAAAACTGTTGTAAAAAGGAAGGAAAGGGAGGAGGGAAGGGATTGAGATGATTTCATACCTGGGAAGGACGGATGGGTCTCTTATATTTAGGGAAGCCTTGCGAGTGCTCACTCGCGAGGCTTCCCTCGCGAGGCGTATTTGTTCAATATATGCATAAAAGAACATACTTAGATCTTCCCTAGGGACAAGAGAGATTGTAAGAATAATAGGGGAATAAATCTGCTAAATAAGCCGAGTATATTGCAAGGTACAATTATCGAAAGAGTTGGGGAAAAAAAACTAGAAGATCTGCAGAGGAAAAAAGAGGATGTTGGAAAGGGAGGGGAAGTGTGGATCAAGTATTTGCATTAAAATTTCTAAGTGAGCAATTTTAAGACAGAGTAGAAAAGATGCCGGTTACTTGAGTGGGATGCAGAAAATAACATATAACATAACATTAAATAGGTGATGCATTATTAAAAGTAATCTCAGGTTAAGGCATGCTAGAGCGATGCCAGAATTTTCAAATAAAAATAGGACATACATTGGAATGTGTGGTGCCACAACTGTTGCTTAATATGATAATCGACAGGGTTGTAAAATAATTAAACACTAAATTGTTTTAGGGTAGAAATGTGCAAGAACAAGTGATAGTGAATGTGGTATGAAATGCGAGTTTTACGGTTGCTCTTTGCTGATCACGCAGTACTTTCTTGAGATTCGGAAAAGAAGCTACAATGGTTAGTGGAAGAGTTTGGGAAGTTTCGTTAAAGAAGGAAATTAAATGTGAACAAAGAAAAAAAATAAAGTGATGAGAGTAAGAAAAAGCCTTGGTAATGAAAGATTGAATATTAGATTGGAGGGAAAGAGCTCGGAAGAAGTGAATATATTGAGCACTAGCGTACTCGCTACGTGAAAAAAAAATACTCTTAAAAAAAATCGAAATTGTTAGGCCACTTAATTTTACTTTTTTCTATGTCATCACAAAACTCTCCGCTGGTCATTTCTGCTCCAGTCCTTTATTTTATTCATGACGTTCTTGTTGCTTAAGAAAGGTACATTGGTACTTGGGAGAGAATATCCTAGCAAATGGTTGTGTGAAAACAAAGCAAATCACAGACAGAATAGACTAGGATAAAAAAAAGTTAATAGCATGTTGAGAGGTCTGTGAAGCAGTAGTGATGCCAACGCTTTCATGAAGTTGTACAACCAGTGCTCAAACTTTTATTGATAATCTTCCAGTTTGTCATATCACTCGGCTACCTAAGTACCAGACGTACCTGTCGCCTAGGCGCTAGATGTATTTGTCACCTAGCCGCTAGATGTATCTATTGCATAGGCGCTAGACGTATCTCTCGGCTACTTTGTGCTAGACATATCACCGTCATTTTTAATTTATGCATTTATGGCTAAATATGCTTTTTAATAGGTTCATATAACCTAACAACACGTGAGACAAACATACTAAACTGTACTCGCCTAATTACAAAGAAAAAAAAAACGAATAGGGTCTCGGAAGCGCCACATTTGCTTTAATTATGTGAAACGCTTGAAGGATAATGTTTGATGATGGGAGTTGATAGTGTGACAACCCGATTACGATGTAGTGAGATTCTTATTTCATGGGCATAATTAATCTGATTCTGTACGCACGAAGCCCGTGTGGCGGCTGAGCAACAGATGGAGCTACCCCATATAGACCTCCAGGACCCTTGACGCAATTTGTTATTTTACTAGAAAGCGAGATTCTCATTTGCCACACACACACACACACACACACACACACACACACACACACACACACACACACACACACACACACACACACACACACACACACACACACACACACACGCACACACACACATGCACATACACACACACACATACGGAACGGAACAGGAGTATAAATGCCAACCAGCACGGATTCACGGAAGGCAAATCCTGTGTCACAAACCTTCTGGAGTTTTATGATAAAATAACAGAAGTAAGACAAGAGAGAGAGGGGTGGGTTGATTGCATCTTCTTGGACTGCAAGAAGGCCTTTGACACAGTTCCTCACAAGAGATTAGTGCAGAAGCTAGAGCATCAGGCGCATATAACAGGAAGGGCACTGCAATGGATCAGAGAATACCTGACAGGGAGGCAACAACGAGTCATGGTACGTAATGATGTATCACAGTGGGCACCTGTGACGAGCGGGGTCCCACAGGGGTCGGTCCTAGGACCAGTGCTATTTTTGGTATATGTGAACGACATGACGGAAGGGTTAGACTCAGAAGTGTCCCTGTTTGCAGATGATGTGAAGTTAATGAGGAGAATTAAATCTGATGAGGACCAGGCAGGACTTCAAAGAGACCTGGACAGACTGGACACCTGGTCCAGCAAATGGCTTCTCGAATTTAATCCTGCCAAATGCAAAGTCATGAAGATAGGGGAAGGGCACAGAAGACCACAGACAGAGTATAGGCTAGGTGGCCAAAGACTGCAAACCTCACTCAAGGAGGAAGATCTTGGGGTGAGTATAACACCGAGCATGTCTCCGGAAGCACACATCAATCAGATAACTGCTGCAGCATATGGGCGCCTGGCAAACCTGAGAACAGCATTCCGACACCTTAGTAAGGAATCATTCAAGACACTGTACACCGTGTATGTCAGGCCCATACTGGAGTATGCAGCACCTGTTTGGAACCCGCACTTGATAAAGCACGTCAAGAAACTAGAGAAAGTACAAAGGTTTGCAACAAGGTTAGTTCCAGAGCTAAGGGGAATGTCCTATGAAGAAAGATTAAGGGAAATCGGCCTGACGACACTGGAGGACAGGAGGGTCAGGGGAGACATGATAACGACATATAAAATACTGCGTGGAATAGACAAGGTGGACAAGGACAGGATGTTCCAGGGAGGGGACACAGAAACAAGAGGCCACAATTGGAAGTTGAAGACACAAATGAGTCAGAGAGATAGTAGGAAGTATTTCTTCAGTCATAGAGTTGTAAGGCAGTGGAATAGCCTAGAAAATGACGTAGTGGAGGCAGGAACCATACACAGTTTTAAGACGAGGTTTGATAAAGCTCATGGAGCGGGGAGAGAGAGGGTCTAGTAGCAACCGGTGAAAAGGCGGGGCCAGGAGCTAGGACTCGACCCCTGCAACCACAAATAGGTGAGTACAAATAGGTGAGTACATACACACACACACAGTGATGTAGTGGAGACAGAATCCATACATAGATTTAAGAAGAGGTACGATAAAACTCTTGGAGCAGGGAGAGAGTGGACCTAGTAACGACCAGCGAAGAGGCGAGGCCAGGAGCTTGGACTCGACCCCTGCAACCACAAATAGCTGTTTAGAAATGGGTGTGTACACACACACACAAAAAAAAAACACAATGTAAACATGGAGGTGGCTAGGAAAATATTATGAAGTCAGTATATGAAGGATATAGAAAGAGAGAGACAGGGAGAGAAGAGGGGAAAGCATGACTGGATCTCGTATACACCACAAGTTTATCTGATTCTAGGGAAACTGAATACGAGAACTCCCTGGATGCTAGTGACCATACAGGATTATGAATACCTTGTAGAATTAAATACTGAGGAAAGAAATGCAGGTTAGGGTGGGATAAACTAAACCTCACAAGAGGAATTATTTCGTTATTCATTACAATACAGGGGATGTCAGAATAAGGAAAGTCAATGAACGAAGTAAAGGAGTGCCTAGCTAGAGAGTGCCGGGAGGCTGAGAACTTGATACTAGAACTTAAAGGGTAATTGGCAGAAAGAAAGAGCAAGTAATACTGGTTTAGCAAATCTAGAAAAGAAGTTTTCAGGAATTTCAACAATCATTCATGGGTCGCTATGCAACATGTCAGGTCCATAATGGAGCATGCACCACCACCAACATATGTCAGGTCCATAATGGAGCATGCACCACCACCAACATATGTCAGGTCCATAATGGAGCATGCACCACCACCAACATATGTCAGGTCCATAATGGAGCATGCACCACCACCAACATATGTCAGGTCCATAATGGAGCATGCACCACCACCAACATATGTCAGGTCCATAATGGAGCATGCACCACCACCAACATATGTCAGGTCCATAATGGAGCATACACCACCACCAACATGTCAGGTTCATCATGGAGCATGCACCACCACCAACATATGTCAGGTCTATCATGGAACATGCATCACCATATGTCAGATCCATCATGGAGCAGGCACCATCACCACCATATGTCAGGTCCATCATGGAGCATGCATCACCATATGTCAGGTCCATCATGGAGCAGGTACCATCACCACCATATGTCAGGTCCATCATGGAGCATGCATCACCATATGTCAGGTCCATCATGGAGCAGGCACCATCACCACCATATGTCAGGTCCATCATAGAGCATGCATCACCATGTCAGGTCCATCATGGAGCAGGCACCATCACCACCATATGTCAGGTCCATCATGGAGCATGCATCACCATGTCAGGTCCATCATGGAGCAGGCACCATCACCACCATATGTCAGGTCCATCATAGAGCATGCATCACCACCACCATATGATAAAACATGCTTAGAAACTAAAGAAAATGCTAGGTATACAGTGAGGCTAGTTCCAGAGTTAGGAAAAAAGGAGCTATGAAGTGAGGATAAAGGAGCTGATCGTGACAGCATTACAGGATAGAAGAATCAGGGAAGATATAATAGTAACATACAAATTATTCAGAGGGATTGATAGGGCTGAGTGGGATAAATTAAGAAGCGTGAAACAAGTACCTGAGAGCACTGTTGGAGGTTTAAGACATGAGTCATGGGAATGTCAGGAAGTATTTTGTCAACCCCAGAGTAATTAGGAAGTGGAGTGATCGGGACGAAGAAATAATGGAGACAGGTTCAATACATTGTGAAATAATATATGTGCAGTATTATGGTGTTTATTTCGAAAACATTTCGACATTAATCGCCTCTTTAGTCCTGTGGTAATATCTGTAGGACTGAAGCCATATTGGTACCAGTAGTTGAGATGGTGGACTTAGAATTAACGGTAATAGTAGTAGTAGTAGTAGTAGTAGTAGTAGTGGTTGTAGTACCGTAGCAAAGGTGGCAGTCATAGAAGTACTAGTAGTAGTAGTAGTAGTAGTAGTAGTAGTAGTAGTAGTAGCAGCAGCAGCAGCAGCAGTAGTAGTAGTAGTAGTAGTAGTAGTAGTAGTAGTAGTAGTAGTAGTAGTAGTAGTAGTAGTGGTGGTAGTAGCAGTGATAGTAGCAGTGATAGAAGGACCGACACCGTAAGTGTTGATTCTTGGTGAATTGTTACTGTCACGGTACAGTGCCTTTTTATTTACCATCTTTGTAATAATAATAATAATAATAATAATAATAATAATAATAATAATAATAATAATAATAATAATAATAATAATAATAATAATAATAATAATAATAATAATGATGATGATGATGAGAAGAAGAAAAAGAAGAAAAACAGAAGAATAACGAGAAGAAAGAGATAAGGAAATGGGAATTTCGTTTTAGCAAGGGGAGAAAATTTAGCGTGGTTGGGGCACCAACTTTACCCAGGTTGTTGGTCACCAAAAAAAGAAACATAACGAAGGGGAGTGGCGAGAGAATTTCAAAAATCAATTTCGACACTATCAGTGAAGAGGTGAAAATTTAGTGTTGTTAGGGCTCCTGTAGATAAAGTCATGACATCACAAAACTTTTCAGGAATATCTGAGCTAGAGCATGTGTTTACACAACATGTGTTTACACAACATGTGTTTACACAACACGTGTGGTTATGATTAACCATATTAGAGTGCTTAGGTATTCTTGTTATTAACTCCTGTATGTAATACACACACACTTTAAGAAGAGGTATAATTAAACTCATGGAGCAGGAAGAATGACCTAGTAGCGAACAGTGAAGAGGCGGGGCCAGGAGCTGTGTCTCGACCCCTGCAACCACAACTAGGTGAGTGAGTATACACATCTTGTTGGAGTCCAGTAAGGTCGCTTCCTGTGATAGTCTTTGCTTGGACCTCTTCTTTTTTGCAACATTGCAAGCTCCTGATGATGCATTGTTTGCAACACGAAAGATCTATATATGTATATATAAACATAGCATTTTCGTGTTAGTACAAGAAGCTTGGTAACTGTTCTCAGTGTTTTAGCACCGATGTTGGAGCGTGATACAACGAAACGTTTCATTGATGTAGGAAGATATTTGGATATTAAACAAAGATGTTGTTACCGTGGCTTTGGTATTTCTATTCCTCATTAGTTTTATATATATATATATATATATATATATATATATATATATATATATATATATATATATATATCGGCGGGAGTCACTTACGCTACTATCCTCTGAGAAAACTTTCCTTCATCTCTCCTGTTGCTTCCTTTGCAACATTGCACATCACCTGATGACGCACTGAAAAGTGTGAAAGTCCTTGACCTACAGATTTACACCCCCCGTAGCTTTCTTGCATTGTTAAGATCGCCTGTCTGCCATCGTTTGCTAAATTTATTATTTAATTTGCTCTCCCATCCGCTCATAAATGAAAAATCCTGTCTATAAATATGAAGAACATGACTTGAGGATTTGTTTACCGCTGAGAAATGCAGTTTGGCGAAGCTTTAAGAAGGCATTATATTTTAACGCTGACGTAGAATGAAATCTCACTAAGTGAAAGCATTCTGCGCCTTTCTATTTTTCTCCGATATTCTCGGGTATATTTAATGGGTTATATAATGATTTCCCTGCCGGTGTTGGGAGAGGTGAGGCAGACGATCTGTGAGAGCCCATGGGAGTAAACAGGCAGCTATATCATCCTAACTGGAGACAGGGGATGTCCCTCCGCTATTTCTCGAGAAAATGGATGATAATGTTACAAGGGTCTCCAATGGAATGATTCGCTTTTGCCTGCTGGCACCCAGACAAATTGTTGAGGAGTGAAAGCACGAGCAAGAGATTAGGAGAGAATTGAACGGGAAAAACTGTAGAAGGCAAAACCTTACAGAAACCTAGAGAGAGATTACATGGCGCCTGATGTTGAAGGAACCTTGTAGAACTGCAAGAGACCTGATGGTGATGGAGCCAAGAATGGCTGCAAGGCGCCTAATGGGATGGTTCTAGAAGTTTAGCTCAGGGAATAACAAGCATGAATACGTCTCCGGTAAGATATTCACTCGAGAAGTTGCAGATTCCTTTAAGCAAACCTGGGTACATAAGGAGTGCGCGGCGACCACCGTCTTCTATATTATAGTTACAGCGGGAACACTGGCAGTGTCCTACTCTCTATTCAGCATTGTAGATACACAAAGGGAGCATTCAGAATGGGAACACTCGAAAGATGAATCAGTAATTATGATAATTTTCAAAAGGATGAACCGGTAATCCAGCGAAAGCTTCTGTCACATGACCAAAAGTTACAGTGGCGGGTCATCATAAAACTACGACCCGCCTCAGGAGAAACATCATGACGAATCTTACCTAACCGAACCTAAACTCGAAGTATGCTGCCTCATATTCTATATTATCATTAAACAGTGGGAATAAAAGCGTGCTTTATTTTCCTGTGATATTCGATCACACAAATTGAGTATCGTACATAGCTTGGAGACCTCAGTAGGGTGATGAGGATATCATTAAGACACTGACGAGAAGATAATGTATGGCGAAGAAAGGTTTTTTTTATTTTTACTGGATTATCAGTCTCATTCGTTAAATGCTTGTAGTAAATTTTACGGAATTCATTATAGATAAATTATGGAAAGGCTGTCTAGGAAAGCATAAAAATAAATTAGAAGCATAGAAAGATAAAGACGACAGTGCTAACATAATAAATGAAACGTGGATGGAAATGAAGTTAGATAGAAGAAGCTACAATGTCGAGAGGGGAGTGGATGGATGGATGGAGGGGCATAGATGCCTGGAGAGGATAAGGGGCTAAATCAAGAAAGGATGTATTACTAACGTACATAGTCGTCTATTTTCACACTTGTAATATATATTATTAACGTACATAGACGTCTATTGTTACACCTCTAATATGTATTATTAACGTACATAAACGTCTATTGTCACACCTCAAAAACATTTCTTTTTCTCTGTACATTACTGCAGAAGAATAATAATATGAGTTTCTCTCAAAATTCTTTACTCCGAAATCTTAAACTTGGTGAATTTAATCATCATATATCAGTGGAGATGAGTGTGTAGGTGGACCCTGGGTGCTAGACGCCGCCTCAACATATACTGGGGAATGAGAGAGGAGCTTTATGAAAGTGATATCATGGACACATGGTACACAATATTTAAAGCATAATAATCATCGCCCTTGCTGGGGAGGATCCTGAAAAGGGACGAGACATTCCGTTATATATTTTTATGCTTATTGTGCAGTTTTCTGAGTGGGTGAGTTTTGTTCTCTTATGATCAGCAGTAGCACCGTTACATTTATTATACTACGTAAAGGAAATGCCAGAGGAAATCAGTTCGTGTGTCGCTGTTCGCTGATGACATGAAACTATTGTGAATAATAAAACCCCTAGAGGAGGAAGACGAGCTATAGGAAGACTTGGACAGACTACAACAGTTGTCAAATAAGTGGCTTCTTCGGTTTAATCCAGACAAGTGCACGGTAAGGCAAATCGGAGAAAGTGAAGAAAGGCCAAATAAAGAGCATAAACTGGTGTGGAGGGGAAGAAAAAAGTATCAATAGTAAAAATAAAGAGGACCTAAGAGTAATTATAAGACAGAAAATATCCCTAAAGATGTATATGAAGTGCATTATGTAGGCAGCGCATGAGTGGCTCTCAAACCTCAATAAGGAATCTATTATCGGAATTTGTACTTGAAGTGTTGCAGACCTATTTCATAATGCTCAACACCAGCATAGGTCATCTCCTGAGAATGTTCAATAGCTGGAGTAAATACAGAAATTTGCAACTAGGCTGGTTCCAGAACTGAGAGGCTTGAACTAATTTTGACAATCTTGGAAAAGAGACGAACCTTGGGAGGCTTTACAGTGACTCCAAGGTTTCGAGAGAACAGAGAGGAATAAACCGTTTTAAAAACGAGACACAGGTGCAGCAGGGCATAGTTGAAAGCTAGGAATACAAAAGAGCCATAAAGATGGTGGGATATATATCTGCAAACTCAAACTGGTAAACAAGTGAAATGAACTAGACAAGACGGTTGAGGAGGCAACCTCCAAACAAAACTTCAAAATTAGGTATGATGGGGCCTAGAAGGTCATGAACCAGTATATTTACACCAACTTTTGAAGTTAAAAGGAGAATTAAAAAAAAACTGAGTCTCGACTCAGTAATTACACGTTTACATAGCAACGAAGGCAAAGACAGAACCAAGATTACTTCACAGACACATCAGAAGAAGAAAGATGATAGTGAAAGGTGAAGTGATAACATTCAGAAAAGAATGGAGAAAGACTCACAGAAAATGAGTTCAACAGAACATTCCAAAGTGTGTTTATTATTATTATTATTATTATTATTATTATTATTATTATTATTATTATTATTATTATTATTATTATTATTATTATTATTATTATTATTATCAAAACAAAGCGCTAAGCCAAAGTGTTTATAAATGAGGAAAGGCCAATGGAGGAAAGAATAAATCTAATAGAAGTATAATTTATTAAAACAGCTGATAAGGAAGAACGGAAGGACACTCCTAATGAACATTAAAGATATAAATGGAATGTAACAACGAATTTTAAAATATGATGAAAAAAGACACATAAACAGTAAATTGAAACTTTATTCAGTTATCTCCTGCACAACAGGATTTTTCGAGTCTAACAGATCCTGCCTGACGGTAGTACAATATATAGGCAGGAGAGAGAGAAACAAATATTCCAGTCAGGTGTGCACAGAAATGGTAACAGTACAATTGCGTCCTGGATAACTGTGTCCCAGTCAAATGCGTCCCGGTAATTAGCTTCCCTGGATATTTGCCCCCCCCCCCTTTTTTTTTGCGTCCCGGACATTTGTCATAATATACGTATTTTTCATATATGTATATTTCATATTAGATGTATCATTTTTTTAATTTTTATATCATTGTGTCTTGAACGTTTTTATTAATTAAAAAAAGGAATGTAGTATTTTTATTGATCTAAAAATTTAATTTATAAGTCCAAACTTAAAGAGTATGCATGTTGTGGGCAACCCCCTAGTAAAAAAAACTTAGGTTAGGCTAAGTTAGGTCACGTTTGTTATCCAGTAATAGTTACATGTAGTGGGAAGCAAGTGAACTGTACGCTAAAAAAATAAACTGACGCAAATGTCCAGGGACGCCAATGACAAGGACGCATTTTACCGGGACACAATCATCTAGGACGCAGATACCCTAGTATCCACAGAAATATAACCACAGACTGGAGGAACACTGCGGAAGGCTTACTGGCTCACAATTGACAATATGTTTGTAGTTGTTTGCTTAGCATGCATTTTGAAGGTGTTCAATCACTTTGCCTTTATTATAAATAAGGGTTAAAATGTCTCGTTAACTACTGATCACGAGTGTTCCCGGGAGGTGGAGTAGTAGGTAATAGAAAATATCAATCGTTCTTCGGTAAAAAGAATCGATTGTTCATACGGTATACCTTCAATGACGCTGGAATAGGAAAGTGACAGTTCTTGCGTCTCTAGTTGTGTCGATGAGCCAGGAACTCATTACCTTGAGGAACATGTTGCACGTTTTTTCAAGTCTTTGAGCCTACTGGGACAAATTAGCTCTGATGGCCTAAGCCCCCATATTTTTTTGGAGTTTGGATTCTTCAGTGTGATCAAATACGCACTAATGTTGCCCAACATAAAACGGATATAGATGTCAGTGAGAATGGATACGCGGTTATAACCTCATGACAGTACTTCGATACTCTTCCCGGGATAAATTTTAACTTTATCAAGACGGTTAGCAGCATTATGAGGATTACCAGATGTCTGGAATCTGTGTTCTCTCTCGGCCTGGCACTGAGCCGTACGAGGCTCCTCTTGATGGTGACACTGGAGTGAGACAAACTTAAAGACTTTCGACTACGTGTGAATGACTGGTCCGGAATAGAAGTAAGCAAAACCATAATAGCATATTAACCTGTGGAGGTCATACAGCACCTCGAGAATGACAGAAAACCAGGCTAGTTCCTGGGATAAGGGACTTCCACTTATTTTTTATCAAATAACTCTTCACTAGCGTTTAGACCCACCCACCCACCCCTACTTCTCTTGAGGAGATTAATTTTCCTTTGAGTATGATATGAAAGGTCACTTCTGCTTAAGGCAAGAGTTGAAAGATGGTGAAAAAACTAAATTAAACAACTAAGTAAAATCTCATAGTTTTATCTAACAGTCTGAAAAAAACCAAGTTCGAGCAAGCTCTTAATTACATGAAGCCACGGGTTGCTCTGAAATTTACGATTCCATTACCTCTTCAAAAATGCTGTGAGAATTTTGCTTGCGTTGGTAATGTGGCCAGAGCTTCTTTATTAGATGAAGGCAGAGTGGCCAGGAAGGTAACCTCCCAATGTAGAGTTTTATGGGCAGGTTTGCAAGGCTTGAGGCAAGTCTTATAAGGCCACTTGTAAGGCTTAAACATGCCTTGTGAGGTCACTAACAAGGTCCAAAACAAATCTTATAAGGGTGGGTGTCAGGTTTAAAAGATATCTTAAGAGAGCACTAGCAAAACTCAAAATAAGTTTTATAAATGCAGAAAACAAGTCGAATGAAATTTGTAGTGCAATACGATTAATTTCCCGCATATATCATCGTTCTCAAAAGCAAGAAACTAAGCAGAAGAGTTGGAACAACTACGATAGGATAAAAATGAGCGCAGAAAGACATATCGAAACTGAAACAATAGTTGTGGTTAAAATAGTACTCAAGTTAATGTAAAGTCACATAAGATGAAAAAAAAATGTTAGTAACGGACTAGGAAATAAAACTGAAAGAAGAGATGTTCGCCTATAATGGACGCCAGGGAAGCATACAAAGACTTGAGTAGAAGCTTCAAAGGCATAGTTATCAAAGAATTTACCAAGATGTCAGGGATAGGAGAAAGTAGGAATCTGCAAAGATTAGAAGAAATTTAAACAACAAGGAAAGTGAGAATTCTAGGGAATTCTGCTGTGACGTAAACAGTGAAGTAATGACGTGTCATGACGATTTCGTGAGTCACGAGAAGTAGATGGTTTGTGAAAGGCGTTAGCAGAAATATCCACTGAGCTGATGTAAACGTGGCAACTGACAAACAGACATAAGACTGCAAATGTAATACCAGTATACAACAAGGGAAAAAAAAAGGTGTGATCGAGCAATGAAGGCAAGAAATCAATTAAGCTGATCAGTAAAAGTTAAAATGAGTGTACAAGAGCTGTGACTCGACCCCCTCCAACGCAGTTTTGAGCTATGATATTATACAGACGACATTACAGACTACAGTAAAGACTACAGCACTTACTACAATAGAAACTACATATTATACTTACAGTACAGACTACATTTAACACTAAGCAGCACATACCACAGTACAGACTACAGTACATGCTACAGTAGATATTACAAAACATACGACAGTACAAAATACCTTAAAGACTACAAAACAGGTGACAACACATTCAGATTACAGTACATATTTCAACACATTCTTCAGTACAGACTGCAACATAAACTACAGTTCACTCAGCAGTGCATATTACAATATGTAATACAGTACAGACTACAGTACAGACTTCACAACACATACTATAGTACAGACAACAGGACAGACTAGAGCATATATTACATACAGATTACAGATTAGGCTACAGTACCAACTATAGTACAGAACAATATAGTAAATACAGGATAACCAAGAACAGATCATGTTAAAGTACAGACTACAGTTTAGTACAGATTTCAGAACAGCAGAGATTAAAGTACATTACAGTATTCAGTTAAGTAAAGACTTCATTACAGTACACTCTCCAGTACAGTAAAAACTTCAATATAGTACAGTCTTCAGTACAGAACAGTCTTCAATATAGTAGTCTTCAATACAGTACACCACAGACTTTAGCAGAGTGTATACTACAGCACAGACTACAGTATAGGCTGCAGTATATAATAATAATAATAATAATAATAATAATAATAATAATAATAATAATAATAATAATAATAATAATAATAATAATAATAATAATAATAATAATAATGATAATAATAATAATAATAATAATAATAATAATAATAATAATAATAATAATAATAATAATAATAATAATAATAATAACGGAAGAAAGAAGTCACAATGAAATATTTTGCCCAGCTAAGGAGCACTAAGAAACAATAACAAGTCTTCATGTAAAATGAGGCGTGAGATGTCAAAGGAAACATCAAAGACAAGGTTGTATTCACCGAGATACGTTTGCAGGTGTTGTTCTCTAGCTCCTGGATCCCTCCTTGCACTTTGGTTAGCCAATGTGGATTGCGCCCTGCTGACTCGCGAAATTGTAATGACACCATTGTAAACTCAAGGAACAGGTGGGATTCTAACACAGTAGTGAGCCAATGCAAAATCTAGCAGGCCAGTGCGTTAACCACTGTGCCAACTAGGCAAATTTCTCAACACACAGGGATGGTTTGCATGGGCTCCACCTGCATCTGTGCTTACACTGGGGTCAATAATGACATTCGTAGTATTCACAGAAATTTCCCAGATAGGCCAGCATGGTACAACGGCTAGAGCACCAACCTGACAGTTTTAGAACTGATTCACCATGGACTCGAATCCCACTCGTTTCGTAAGTTAGTTAGTCCTGCTGTTATGGACAGCCTCATATCAACTTTAATCCACATGCGAGTTGGCCTCCACTACCATGTTTTACTATTATATTTGTTCACTACATTCACACTGAAGACATTCTTTATTTCAACCCTTTGATACAACTGAACTATGTGTTCAGATTTCTCCCTTCGTTTTGTTTCTTCACATCTCAAATAATATATCCCTAATAACTTTACACATCTAAGTATAATACAAGTTGTTATGTCTTATTAATTCTTCTATCGTCTAGTGCTATAAGTTCAAGCTCTCTTAACTTGTCTTTGTATCCAAGAGCTCGTAATTCTAGTATCAGTCTTGAAGTTAACCTCTGAACGTTATCAAGTTTCTTTTAATGTTTAAACTTAATAAAACCTAGGTTACACGTCGGCAAGAGTCATTGTCCCTTGTTCCTCTTGGCTTGAACGGAAATACTGTAGAATCGGAACTGGTATGTAAAGTCATTTATATCATATCCAGAGTCTGCCTCAGAACATTGTGGGATAGATAAACTACGGCTGCCTCTTTTTTATATGACCTACAGATGTCTACCTTTAAATGGACCTGTTTTTTAGAAGTGGAGAAACTCCTGGAATAATTGCCAATAATAGATATGTTTGGTATGTAAAGTTATCTGTGTCATATTATAGTCTGACCGAATTTTTAATAATTGTCATGTCACGTTCGTTAGGTTAATACTACAGTATCAGTGCTTGTGGAATGGGTGTTTTTCTAATGCTGTAATATTCAGTCTTTCTGGCTATGGGTATTGGTATGCCTGGGGGCACTACCTGTCTCCTGCCTACAGCCTCTCTGTCTCACTCCAGCAAAGGCACTTCCTGTAATCGTATTTTGAACCTCCTCCTCTTTTCTGTAACATTGCAAGCTCCTGATAATGTGTTGATGTGTTATATCATAGGTGAGTTTAAAATTATTTAATATTGCTTAAATTCAACGATATACATTTTTTTTCGGTGTGTTCAGCCTGATTCTCGCAGATTTATGGCATAAATGTTTTTCACTGTTATTCAGCAGAAAATATCCTTTCTTTGTATGACTGACTCAACGGGATGGCTAATTCGGCACGAAAATATCTCTTTTTTGGGAAGACAAAGGCACATGTACTATAACATATCTTTTCTTGATGAAAACAAAGACACATATAGCAAAATGTGTATAATGTGACGACAGCTTGGGGATTTGTGTTGTGATGTCGTTGTTGCACCATAATGTTTGAATACTGAAATGGCTGCCAGCCAACTGGCTCCTCTCTCTCTCTGTCCCTCTCGTTGATGCCAAGAAGACTACACTTGCATGAAGGTCTTATCGATAAAGCTTTGCCGACAAATACTTGTGGATAACACATTGCGATTAAAGCATTCTGGATGCAGCCTTGTGGATAATACCCTGTGGATAAAAACCTTGTGGATAAAGCCTTGCGGATAAAGCCTTGTTATTAAAACATTGTGCACAGTACCTTAGAAATAAAGTCTTGCCAATAAAACCTTATGGATAAAGCCTTTTTAGTAAAGGTGTTGTGGATAAAACCTTCTGAATAAAACCTTGAAGATAAAGCCTTCTAGAAAAAGTCTTGTGGGTCTGGTCCAGGACGGGCCCCTCACGTGAGACTGGTCCAGGAAAGGCCCCTCACGTGGATCTGGTCCAGTATTTATTCTTGCATATTTTTACATTGATGTATTCTACAATATGTTCTCTCATAGTACAATAACGTGCGTGACTTTCAGTATGGTCGGTCAACTTGGTTCTGTGATTTAAACGAGAGAATAACATCCTTGAAAAAACAATTTTGCTGGCACTCTGTTAGAAAGATAATGGAATTCAATGTAGATAAATGGGATGTAATGAATAAAAATGGAAGAAAGCATCAGGACACACAAAGACTATTGTGTGACAAAATATAGAAATGATCTGATAGAGGAAGCTTGGAGTTATTATTAAAATAAATGTAAGCTTAAAAACAAAATTGTAAGAAACTTGTATGTTACAACCGCGAATTATATTAAAGTTTTCAAATATCTGGATGAAAAGTTGCTAATAGAACTTTTCACAACAAACATAACGTTGCAAAATAATGTCCAGTAGTTGTGTAGTGTCCAGTCCAAAAACAATATTTAGAAATGGTAATAATGTTGACAGAATCGTCATCACAGGAAAAAAAATAAACATGATGAAATGCTAAAACCACTAAAAATGTCCTCGTTGGTTGACAGAGTAAAAAAATGAGAAATGATGACCAGGATAAGGTCTTAAAAGGACATGAAAGAGTAGATAAAGAAAACTCCGATCCTGCAACAGGAACAAGAAACCATAGTTGCAGACTGATGAATAAGTTAAACGGGAAGAAAAATAGAGCATTTTTCTTCGCAAACAGAAATGTTGACTAATGGAATTATATTAAAGACGATGGAAACACAAAATAATTATTTTAATAAAATATTAATGACTAGATACGAGCATTTTTCCGAGCCTGTAGCTACATATAGACAATTAAACAGTTTATTCCGCACTCGCACACACATACGAGCTGAGGCACACTCACGCGCGAGCTCGCGCGTGAGTGAGTGTGTACTCACCTAGTTGTACTCACCTAGTTGAGGTTGCGGGGGTCGAGTCCGAGCTCCTGGCCCCGCCTCTTCACTGATCGCTACTAGGTCACTCTCCCTGAGCCGTGAGCTTTATCGTACCTCTGCTTAAAGCTATGTATGGATCCTGCCTCCACTACATCGCTTCCCAAACTATTCCACTTACTGACTACTCTGTGGCTGAAGAAATACTTCCTAACATCCCTGTGATTCATCTGTGTCTTTAGCTTCCAACTGTGTCCCCTTGTTACTGTGTCCAATCTCTGGAACATCCTGTTTTTGTCCACCTTGTCAATTCCTCTCAGTATTTTGTATGTCGTTATCATGTCCCCCCTATCTCTCCTGTCCTCCAGTGTCGTCAGGTTGATTTCCCTTAACCTCTCCTCGTAGGACATACCTCTTAGCTCTGGGACTAGTCTTGTTGCAAACCTTTGCACTTTCTCTAGTTTCTTTACGTGCTTGGCTAGGTGTGGGTTCCAAACTGGTGCCGCATACTCCAATATGGGCCTAACGTATACGGTGTACAGGGTCCTGAACGATTCCTTATTAAGATGTCGGAATGCTGTTCTGAGGTTTGCTAGGCGCCCATATGCTGCAGCAGTTATTTGGTTGATGTGCGCTTCAGGAGATGTGCCTGGTGTTATACTCACCCCAAGATCTTTTTCCTTGAGTGAGGTTTGTAGTCTCTGACCCCCTAGACTGTACTCCGTTTGCGGCCTTCTTTGCCCTTCCCCAATCTTCATGACTTTGCACTTGGTGGGATTGAACTCCAGGAGCCAATTGCTGGACCAGTTCTGCAGCCTGTCCAGATCCCTTTGTAGTTCTGCCTGGTCTTCGATCGAGTGTATTCTTCTCATCAACTTCACGTCATCTGCAAACAGGGACACCTCAGAGTCTATTCCTTCCGTCATGTCGTTCACAAATACCAGAAACAGCACTGGTCCTAGGACTGACCCCTGCGGGACCCCGCTGGTCACAGGTGCCCACTCTGACACCTCGCCACGTACCATGACTCGCTGCTGTCTTCCTGACAAGTGTGTGTGTGTGTGTGTGTGTGTGTGTGTGTGTGTGTGTGTGTGTGTGTGTGTGTGTGTGTTTGCGTTTGCACGCAAAAACAGCGTGAAATGTTGATTCTTATTTAATCACAGCAATAAAATATACGAGTCTTCCTTTTCAGAATGGCCTCAGTATTTAATGCCCGATGCTTCGTTTGGCTAGGAAACATTCAAAAAATACATTTGTATATTTACCTATACACATACTCGTATATATACACACAAATACATAAACACACTCGACTCGACCCCCGCAACCTCAACTAGGTGAGTACATGTATGCATATGAGAGTGCACACACGTACAGAAATTCGTACGAACATACATACACTTACACAATTTTTTATATTTTGCTGTATTGAAATTTTGTGACCGCCTTTCACTATTCCTTTTGCTTGAATTAAGGTAGAGGAGGCTGGGCTTGTGAAATACGGAGATACTTTTTCCCAGATCGCGCAGCAACCGAAATACATCTAATTTAAATGAACACGATGACTGGACGATGTGTATATGTATGTTCCGGGGCTCGTCAAGTGCTCACCACACCGTCGAGACCTCCTGACTGATGAATTCTATTACAGCTGAAAGCAAATTGAAGTTACGGGGAGAGGATGGACCGAGCACCGTGTCCACAGTGAAAATTATTTGTCACGCAGGGGAAGGCCAGCATCACGGGTAAGGATGGAAGGAAGGAGGTAGGGAGGGAGTGTTTGAAGGATGATATGTAGAAAACGTGGAGAAATGCGCATATTCAGTATCGAGAAGTACTTAAGTACACGGAAAGAAACAATGCTTAAAAGGGGTTTAAAGGAACTGCTTACGTTATGAAAATAATTTGTTAATTGCCAATGTAATTTGTTGTATGCTTGAGAATTCTAACTTGTCAGAAGAAGAAAAATGATTAACTAATGCACACTCAGTAGTTTGAGAACTACTACTACTACAAGATATACTCTTCTTGCTGTATGAAATGCCTTGGCTCAGGTTAGGGTATGTACGGTAGGATCGAGTGGAAGTATTTCCCATTAAAAGTTGGTCAGCGTATCGGGGTCAGAAGACAGAGAAACTCTTCAAACGTGGGAATTGTTACGTTTGCATTTTGTTAATGACAGGGATTAAAGGAGATTCTGCAGTGATGTCGTTTATTCTAATGAAATTCCTACTTCCAAAAAAGGCTTACAACGGATACAAAAATCATTGGCAAGTGTTACAACCTCAATGGAACGCCCTTTTTTTTCAGAGTATTTCGGAAAGACTTCGACAAAATATTAAAACTAGAGCTTAAAACTAATTGATATCGCATAGGTGAAGTGTAGATTCCTTGAATGCTAAGTTTAATTTAACATATCATTTAAAGATATAATGATTACATTGAATAGACAATTATAGCTACAATAATTATTTGGCGATGGAAATATAGTGATAATAATAATGCATCAGCCCAAATTCAATTGGATCTGGAGAAACAGTTTGCAGTATAAAAGAAGTTTACGGAATAAATTAGACAATTACGATAAATCTGCATGAAATTTGCATCAGGTGTAGGTTTTTAACAATGTTTTTTAAACAGTTGACAGAATGGGAACTTTAAATTTTCAGATAGGGCGTTCCATGCTTTTCGGGGTTTTTATCTTCCTGGAGGTTCTAAACAAGTTGTATCGAACATGAAGTACATCAAAGAGACACTTGTTCATTGTATTGTGTCTTTTGTATTTTGCAGCAACTCTCCAAGAAGAATTTGAGTTCTAAGGTAATGCTTGTATTGAGAATTCTGTATATACTTTCAGTATAAAACTGGAAGAATAAATCACAATACCGATTAAGGAACAATACACAAATAACCCTGGACCATTGTTAAGGTTCCTCGTCTTAGGTTCCCTCTCCTAAATGAGGAATAATGGTGAATATGCACATTTGTGTGAATATTTTGTAGGTTGAGCAGATTTAATCTTCAGAGGGGTAAGTGTAATTTGGAACCTGGTTGGGTGATTATGCAAATAGCAAATTTCTGATGAGTAACAACGGGTTTTAGGTGATTCGCTGTAGTAGATCCCGTTGCACAAACAACATAGGTGAGGTAAGAGCAGAATATATTTAGCTTTGTTCCTAAACATTATGTAGAAGGTCTTGTCAGTACTGAGTGTTTGTTGTCATCCAAATAATTTTTTTCACGAGCTTGACATTGGCAGTTTTATTGAGTAAAACCAGCATCTGAGATGACAAAAGTAGCATCATCTGCAAAGAGAATTGGTCTCATTTCCTGTGAGTTATTAGGAATATCACTGATGTAAAGTGCCAAGGACACTACTTTGAGGTAGTTAAAATTTGAGAAATTTTAGTAGAAACTGGATTTTTTTAAGATTTTTTTGTAATAAGCTACAAAGAGGAAATTAATGGTCAATGTTTGGGTGCATCCTGGGCTATTTACGGCGATGGTTCGTGGTTCGAAAAATATTCCAACCAAAGACTTTTGACTTTCATTCTACAACAAAAGATGAATTTTATGGTCGACCCATCATAGGTTTTCCGTATTTTCGTGATAAGAAGTTTTTTTTCTCTTGCTTGCAATACTTGCATCAAACTCTATAATAGTAAATCAAAACGCAAAGTAGCATTTTTAGAGGGATTAAAATGTTGATGGCAGATTAATAGCGGAATGTTTATGAAGTAGTGACAAACCCATTGAAATCATATAAATCCTAGTGAATAGGAGGTAATAAGGAATGAACCGGGGAAAGAACGGTAACTCCAGTTCCTTGGATCAACAGTCCTTTACTATTATCAAGACACCAACCTCCTTTCAAGATGCATATTGCAGAGACGTCACTTAAAAGTGCTTTTAGCACTGTAGAGTGATGGAGGCGGTACTTCTGTAGTGACAACTGTAGAGTGATGGAGGTGGTACTACTGTAGTGACGACTGTAGAGTGATGGAGGTGGTACTACTGTAGTGACGACTGTAGAGTGATGGAGGTGGTACTACTGTAGTGACGACTGTAGAGTGATGGAGGTGGTACTACTGTAGTGACGACTGTAGAGTGATGGAGGTGGTACTACTGTAGTGACGACTGTAGAGTGATGGAGGTGGTACTACTGTAGTGACGACTGTAGAGTGATGGAGGTGGTACTACTGTAGTGACGACTGTAGAATGATGGAGGTGGTACTTCTGTAGTGACGACTGTAGAGTGATGGAGGTGGTACTTCTGTAGTGACAACTGAACAGTGAGGGAGGTGGTACTAGTGTAGTGACAACTGTAGAGTGATGGAGGTGGTACTACTGTAGTGACGACTGTAGAGTGATGGAGGTGGTACTACTGTAGTGACGACTGTAGAGTGATGGAGGTGGTACTACTGTAGTGACGACTGTAGAGTGATGGAGGTGGTACTTCTGTAGTGACGACTGTAGAGTGATGGAGGTGGTACTACTGTAGTGACAACTGTAGAGTGATGGAGGTGGTACTACTGTAGTGACGACTGTAGAGTGATGGAGGTGGTACTTCTGTAGTGACGACTGTAGAGTGATGGAGGTGGTACTTCTGTAGTGACAACTGAACAGTGAGGGAGGTGGTACTAGTGTAGTGACGACTGTAGAGTGATGGAGGTGGTACTACTGTAGTGACGACTGTAGAGTGATGGAGGTGGTACTACTGTAGTGACGACTGTAGAGTGGATAGGTGGTACTACTGTAGTGACGACTGTAGAATGATGGAGGTGGTACTTCTGCAGTGACGACTGTAGAGTGATGGAGGTGGTACTTCTGTAGTGACGACTGTAGAGTGATGGAGGTGGTACTTCTGTAGTGACAACTGAACAGTGAGGGAGGTGGTACTAGTGTAGTGACGACTGTAGAGTGATGGAGGTGGTACTACTGTAGTGACGACTGTAGAGTGATGGAGGTGGTACTACTGTAGTGACGACTGTAGACCGATAACACATATTAACTTCCGTGTTGCTTATTCTCTCATCACACGAAATATTATCGCAGTAAATCAACGACATGCCTAATTTGACATAATTCTCTGTAATCAGGCACGACTGCTTGGTTATGATTTATTAGTTATAATTATAATTACGCGCGTGTGTGTGTGTGTGTGTGTGTATGTGTGTGTGTGTGTGTGTGTGTGTGTGTGTGTGTGTGTGTGTGTGTGTGTGTATGTGTGTGTTTATTGTCTTCTCTGAGGATGATGGTCCCCAGTAAAGTTCTCGAGGTGGTACCTCTCTCTCTCTCTCTCTCTCTCTCTCTCTCTCTCTCTCTCTCTCTCTCTCTCTCTCTCTCTCTCTCTCTCTCTCTCTCTCTCTCTCTCTCTCTCTCTCTCTCTCTCTCTCTCTCTCTCTCTCTCTCTCTCTCTCTCTCTCTCTCTCTCTCTCTCTCTCTCTCTATCTCTCTCTCTCTCTCTCTGTATATATTATACCATGGTTAACTTAAACTTTGCAAAATCTATAGGTCTGCATATTTTCAAAGCCTTTACATCTCTTGAATTAAAATTTCCACCAAAATCCTGGTATATCATTTTCAGTGTGACAATGTGTAACATATTCAATGTTTGGATTACGAACCACCATTACTTGTCTGGATGAGTCTTCCATTAATCAGGTGAACCAGGCATGGGGCCGTAAACAGTCTAATCTTGGTTTGTGAATGATCAATGGATTTTTAAGGCAGCGCATTGAGTTGCGTGAAATGGTTTGGTGCTATGGTTTTATGTAGTGATTTTGTGTGGTGAGTTAGTGTGTTTTTAAGTGTGTTGGTTTAGTGTGTTGCTTTACTGCATCAGTCTAGTGTAGTTATTTTGTGTGGTGGTTTAATGTAATGATTTCCTTTTGTGTGGTGGAGGTTTAATGCATTCGTTCACCGTACTAATTGAGTTTAATGTGCTGGTTTAGTTTAGTGTGCTAGTTTAATTTAATGCACCCATTTTGTTTCTTGAATTAGTTGAGTTTAATGAAATGGTTCAGTGTAGTGCATTATTTAGTGGAGTGAACCTCTTGATTGTTTCTTTTTAATGACCTGGATTATTGCATTAATTTAAAGTACTAGTTTAATTAAGAGTATTGTTTAGAATACTGGTTTTGTGTATTAAGTTTAGTCTACCTGTTTAGTACTAGTTTTTACTACAAATTTTGTGTATTGGTTTAATCCGCTAGTATCGTGTACTAGCATATTCTACAGTTTAAGTTTATAAGTTTAGTGTAATGATTTCGGTTGTTATAGCCTCACAGGTCTATATCATAGACGTGGTTTATGAATGTGAACGCTGGGAACATGTGCTTGGCTGAAATTAGAATTTCCTGCTATTTTCATGTTGACTTGTTTATCGAAACTGAAATGCAGTGGTTGGCAGTGACGCTGATGATGTAACAAGTGGAGAGCTGAGGTTATTTTTCAGTGTGTCGAAAACACAAAAATACCCACCACCCTACACCCACATCAACGCACACCCATCCATCTAGCAACCCACCCATCCACCCACCCATCCATCTACACACCCATCCGTCCACACATCCATCCATCCACAGACCCATTCATCCATCCACCCATCCATCCACCCACCCATCCATCCATCCACCCATCCACACACATACATTGCCCAATTCCTGCTTCCCTCTCACCCAAGGAAGGGGACACAACAAACAAAACCTAAGAAACAAGTAACAGGAAAGGAACAAACAGATAAGGAGTGAGTAAGTTCTGTATGAGAGCATAAGAAGTCTGTTAAACGAAGAATTATAATTCACAAATAGCCAGTATACATGAGAATGAAACTTATGCTGAAGACGTTTCGGTCCAAGTCGGACAGAAACGTCCTCATAAGCTTCATTCTCTTATGCGTGAGCTGTTTGTGTATTGTCCCTGTCACGACATTGTCCTGAGCCATGGATCAGGAGTAAAGTACAGTGAGATATAGAAGACGATGGGAAACAAAAAACAGTAATAAATAATGATGCCTTTCTTCCAAAAGTGATTGGAAGGGACTATTTCCAGTCACACAGAAATAAACAATACGCATCAAGGGAATCATCAGCTCAACCAGTAATGTCAAGAATTAAAGATAAATGGTAGCGAATGGAAAATATATAGAAGGAAGAGTATTAGTAAATAGATAAATAAATAGGAACGCCAGAAATAAATATATTGAGATTAGGGAAGGAAGAGGACATGAAGTCCAAGACTGATACAGCAGGAAAACAACTATGCTGGGGAACAGTCACATCAGAAGGAGCATGTAATAAGGTTAAAGAAAGAAGGAAATCTGTTAACGGAAAATGACAAAGTAGATTCCAAAGAACCTAAAAGAAAACAAAATGCTTTGTAGTGTCTGCAGGATGGAAAATGTTCCATGCCTTCTTAAGAATGGGGAAAATTAAACCACCCATAACCAATGAACATCAAAAAAAAATGAAAATGTAAACGGTGAGAATGAAAAGGAACAATACACCTCTGAACATTCCAAATACCTAATCTGACAATTCGAAACGGGTGACCAAAAATAACCCAAGCTTGTAGAACAACTAACTTATCCCAAATATTCAAGGAAGGAGAGAGTCACCCCTAGAATGGAGAGGAAATGCAAGACAGAAAACGAGACACATTCCACTGTCTCAAAAAGAAATAACGACAAGTATCCCTGAGAAGCATTTCATCCAGTGGATGGAGAAAATAATATGAGATTATATGAACATCCAGAATGAATATCAAAGGTAAAATATACAGGTAAGTAAGTGAATAAGTCGCAATATGGAATTAATGGCATTAAATGAGAAGATGAAGCGTCATCTCAGAAAATGCCGTAAACTTCATAATGTCTTTATTCATGTAGATCGCCCACTAACGTAGAGTAACATAACACGCATTCAGGAATGTAAAATACTGCCTCACAAACCTAACAGAATCCTCTGACACTAATTTCAGAATGAAAAAAAATTCGCCTCCGAGCCGGCTAGTTTATTGCACACACCATATCCATCCTGTGGATGGTAGCGGGAAGCTTATTGTGCACCCTATATCCATCATGTAGCCAGTAACGCAACAGAATATCCATCATGGGGACGACAGAGCAAGAGTAGACTGAAACGAAAAAAAAGGATAAACAGATGTAAATTAGGATCCACATTATTTACAAATTAATATTTTCATGGTACCAAGCAAATTTAAAATATTTGCTGGAAATTTTTGGCATGATATTTTCATAAATATGTTGAAATATCATATATATCTCAACAAGTATATAATCAAGCGCATAGTGTTCAAGAAACAGGAAAAAAGGGTGGGTTGATTGCAGATTTTTCTTGTCTGCAAGAAAAACCTTTGACATAATGCCATATAAAAGACTGATTTATAAAGTCTACAGGAAGTCGGAGCAACCAGGAACACCCGAGTAATATTATTATTATTATTATTATTATTATTATTATTATTATTATTATTATTATTATTATTGTATGTGACACGTTAAACTCGTGTGAGCCATTTAACACAAGAAGTGGTGAAGGCTTAATTCTAGGTTTGATCTTTGACCAGTTAGGCTGACAGAGTTAAGGTGAGAATTGCGGTACCAGGATCAACATGTGTCTTGGGATGGATACTATTCCTTTTGTTCACGAACTACCTACCTCCTTGTAGTATTAGAGGATAAAAATATCGTCAACACTGAGTGACAAAAAGTAACGAAACAACATGGAATGAACGAAATTATATGAATATATTTCTTACCCAGAAGGTTTCTTATGTAGGTTACTGAAGCCGATATGTGCAGATCTCCCTTCAGAGGAGGTGGCCTTTTTACTGATAAAAGGCTGTTGATAGAAGGAATTAGAGGTATCTTCTTTTTTCTCGGATCCAACCTGCCTCCCAGTCAGCAGGCACTGCGTGATCCTCATATGTTTAAGGCTTCCCCTTGACTATAATAATAATAACATAGATCTCTTGTAACATGTTTCAATCTTCGATGCAAGTGGCTTCTCAGTCGTAGTGTACAGAGTACACTGTACGAAGTACACTATGCGAAGTATACTGAGCGAAGTACACTGTACAGAGTACTATGTTGCATGGCAGAGTTGTGATTAACTAAGTAACTGGAAAGAAGGAATATGTAATTGGATTAACGTAATATTCTGAGAGAAAGTGAGCAATATTAAAGGATGCATACGAACAATATTTAGTGGAGGGAAACAAGTATTGTGCAATGAGCTTGGAAAAGGCGCATGGCAGGGTGGATCAGGGAGTGATAACAAGAGCTGCAGATGTGTGGAGTAAGAGGTAAGCTTTTAAAAGCTGTAGAAATTTTTTGAGGGAAGTGAGGTTTGGGTAAGGGTGTGTTTGAGAGAAGATAAATGGTTTCTATTATAGGATGGACATAGACAAGGGTGTGGGATGGAGTCGTCGTTGTTAATGTGTATGTAGGTAGGATTGAGAGAGAAATGAAGTTAGTGTGTTTAGAAGAACTGTGGGACTAAGGGAAAACAAATCAAACTTCAAGCTGGAGTTGTCACAACTGTTGTTTGTTAAGTATTTCTGTGAGATTCGGAAGAGGAGTTGCAGAAATTGGTTGAGATAATTAGAAAAATGTTTTAAAAGCTACATGTTAAAGAATTTGGTAATATGATGATAATAAAGACATGTACAGAATAGGGAATGAAAGATTAAAAACGAAAAAAAGGAAAGAATGAGTTTTTAGGATGAGAATGCATTTAGATACTTGGCGGTGGATGCAGTGACAGATCGGACATTGATTTATAGTATAAATCATAGTACGGATGATGGGAATAAAAAAAATGCAAGAATGATGTAAAGGCTGCTGAGAGAAGATTGTCAATAGATATAAAATAATTAAAGTAACAATGTATACAAGGTAAGTAAAAGTTGCATCAAGGAGTGAAAAATAAATTATTGAGAAGGTTTGGTTTGATAATTTAGCCTCATCTCACTTTATAAGTTGTCCGTTAATTATTTTTACGATGCACGCATTATTTTCATTGTCAATGTGGCTGGCATATTTGATCCTCCTGTCTACATTTCACACTGTTTCACCAACGTTGATCTTTTCGTAACTTCCACACGAAATGACATAGACTCTTGATTTAAAATAAGAAGTGTTACTTAACTTCGTTCTGGTAAGGGGAGGAAAGATGTTGAAGTGTAAGTAAAAGGAGTCGCATATAATTACGTTATTACATTCCTTTATAAAATATTCCAGGATGAGGGACTGATTACTTCACTCTCCTCCTCTCCTTACCCATTTCTACTTTGTATTGGACTAATGAAGCCACTGTGTGGCGAAACGTTTCCTAAATAAAGATTCCCATATGTTGCATAAGTGACTCAATCTTCAATTTCATTATTACAAATTATGGACAATTATAATTACACATTTAGATTGCAACAAAAGTTAACACGCTTTATAATATATCAAATTTTCATCATGTTATTTATTTTAGGAAATTTCCTTTATCCATTTAGGATAATTGTTTTAAACAAAAACTTAAAAAAATTAAATAATTAAATTTTAAATATTTATTATTATATACAATGCTATGGTCTATTTTCTTTCATTGGAGAATAACTTAAGAGAGTTTTGTTAGGATGAGTTTCTTGATTCCAGTGAGATAAAAGGGAGAACATCCCATCGCTCAAAGAAAACCAGCCTCAAAATTAACACTCTGGACACTTTCATATATTTTTTAATCTTGCGTAACTCTAGGGCAATATTCCTATCAGGTATCGCCGAGTGATTGGCATGTATCATCAGTAGCTGACCGGCTTGAGCTCCACCTTACTTTATTATTCATGCATACTTATACACCGGCTACAGTCGAGACTGTTCTGATTAACCGATTTTTTTCTTGAGACAGCTGGAAATTTCAAACTTATACAGTGAAATTTTATGAAGATGGAACTCCACTAGCATAGTTCTGCCACTGTCGCTCTAAACAGGTTCTTACAGATAGTTAATCACGCACACGCACATACGCACACACATACACACACACACACACACACACACACACACACACACACACACACACACACACACACACACACACACACACACACACACACACACACACACACACACACACACACACTCACACAGTATATCCACTTTCCTTGCTCAGTGAGAAATTTTGTAAATATCTGCAGAGCGTATTTAGTTGTGTCAACGCCTGGGAAGGTGCCACACAAACTGCCGCCCACAGCCGTGATTAATAACATGACCACCAGGGCACTTGTCGCTGCTAAGGACACGCAATTATTCTTATCACCCCAGCGCTGATAATGGCAAGGCGGGAGCAGACTGATACATGATCACGCAATTTTGATTTTAAAATCACAATATAGTTGTTGTAATTTCTTTACTTAACGTTTAAATTAACATTTCAGTGAGACAGCGGCAAAGCAAGGCGAACAAAAACTGAACAAATATTGTAGGACGGAGACTCGAGCCTCCACCACGGTGCCTTGTGCTGAATGACTCAGTTATTTAAATCTTTACGTAATACACTCTTTAATTCTCATCGATATATTGTTATTTTATTTATGAAGAAGCGCTAAACCCCCACGAACCAAGCAATTCCTGGGTAATGGGAGACAATCTAAATAACAACAGGGGGGAGCTATCATTCACGTCCTCCCTGAGGTTGTTTTGCATCCTGTGTACAGTACCCAGAGCGCTGGTACCGAACCCAGAGCGCTGGTACCAAACCCAGAGCGCTGGTACCGAGCCCAGAGCGCTGGTACAGAACCCAGAGCGCTGGTACCGAACCCAGAGCGCTGGTACAGAACCCAGAGCGCTGGTACCGAACCCAGAGCGCTGGTACAGAACCCAGAGCGCTGGTACAGAACCCAGATCACTGGTACCGAACCCAGAGCGCTGGTACCAAACCCAGAGCGCTGGTACAGAACCCAGAGCGCTGGTACCGAACCCAGAGCGCTGATACCGAACCCAGAGCGCTGGTACCGAACCCAGAGCGCTGGTACAGAACCCAGAGCGCTGGTACAGAACTCAGATCATCACTGGTACCGAACCCAGAGCGCTGGTACCAAACCCAGAGCGCTGGTACCGACCCCAGAGCGCTGGTACAGAACCCAGAGCGCTGGTACAGAACCCAGATCACTGGTACCGAACCCAGAGCGCTGATATCAAACCCAGAGCGCTGGTACAGAACCCAGAGCGCTGGTACCGAACCCAGAGCGCTGGTACCGAACCCAGAGCGCTGGTACAGAACCCAGAGCGCTGGTACAGAACCCAGATCATCACTGGTACCGAACCCAGAGCGCTGGTACCAAACCCAGAGCGCTGGTACCGACCCGAGAGCGCTGGTACCGACCCGAGAGCGCTGGTACAGAACCCAGAGCGCTGGTACAGAACCCAGAGCGCTGGTACCGAACCCAGAGCGCTGGTACAGAACCCAGAGCGCTGGTACAGAACCCAGATCATTACTGGTACCGAACCCAGAGCGCTGGTACTAAACCCAGAGCGCTGGTACCGAGCCCAGAGCGCCGGTACCGAACCCAGAACGCTGGTACCGAACCCAGAGCGCTGGTACCGAACCCAGAGCGCTGGTACAGAACCCAGATCACTGGTACCGAACCCAGAGCGCTGGTACAGAACCCAGAGCGCTGGTGCCGACCCTAGAGCGCTGGCACCGAACCCAGAGCGCTGGTACAGAACCCAGAGCGCTGGTACCGAACCCAGAGCGCTGGTGCAGAACCCAGAGCGCTTGTACAGAATCCAGAACGCTGGTACCGAATCCAGAGCACTGGTACCGAACCTAGATCACTGGTACCGAACCCAGAACGCTGGTACAGAACCCAGAACGCTGATACAGAATCCAGATCGCTGGTACAGAACCTTGAGCGCTGGTACCGAACCCAGAGCGCTGGTACAGAACCCAGAGCGCTGGCACACAGAAACCAGAGCGCTGTTACAGAACCCAGATGGCTGAAACAGAACCCAGAGAGCTGATAAAATATGCAAAAAGAGAATACAGACTTACAGGGAGTTTAATTAAGCAAGACTTGTATTGTGAAATAACAATGGTGCAGCCCAGCCGATATAAATATGGCTGTCAGCCAACACGCCAGACCCACTTAACACGCCAGCCACAGGTGCCTTGATATCTATGTGGTAAGTGTTATTATTATTATTATTATTATTATTATTATTATTATTATTATTATTATTATTATTATTATTATTATTATTACTATTATTATTATTATTATTATTATTATTATTATTATTATTATTATTATTATTATATTATTATTATTATTATTATTATTATTATTATTATTATTATTATTATTATTATTATTATTATTATTATTATTATTATCTAGTGTCATCAGGCTGATCTTACTTAGCCTCTCCTCATAGGACATACCCCTTGGAGGCAAGAGGTGTCAAAGTGGTAAGAGGTATCAAGGCAGTGAGAGCTGTTGCGGCGGCAAGAGCTGTCAGGACAGTGAGAACTATCAATATTTTGACAGCTGTCAAGGTGGTAAGAGGTGTTAAGAGGTATCAAGGAGTGAGAAGGGCCAAGAGAATGAGAGGTGTCTAGGTGAGAGGTGTCAAATGAGTGAGAGATGTTAAGAGGATGAGAGGTGTCAAGGGGGTGAGAGGTGTCAAGGGGGTGAGAGGTGTCAAAGGGGTGAGAGGTGTCAGGGCATGTGAGGGTGTCAAAGGGGCTGAAAGAAAGACTGTGTCATCATCATAACAGAAGCTTGGCAAATGTCACAGCCCTCGCTCATTATTTTAGGAAACGTTTTATAGTCAAATATAATTCACGCTGAATTATGTTGCACGATCTGTTATTTGTTTGGCCACACCTGTGACACACCTGCAACCGGTTTCAAGTGTTGCTCAACCGGTTTCAAGTGTTGCTTTGTCTGCTTTCGTAAGGTGAAGTCTAGCTTCTTCCCTTAATTCCTGGTATAACTTAACAAATCTCTAAAATTCTTGTATCCCCTTCAAAGTTGAGGGACCAACGGGGAGGTGATGGTGGTGAGTGGCTCTTGATCCACAGAACTGGAGCTACGCTCTTCTTGAATCAGATCTCATGATCTCCGTTTACTTGTGCGCTGTATCACACTTATGAATTTATTTCTTTACTATAATAAAATAATCTGTATATAGAAGATCTGTACAGACAAATACTGGAAATAAAGTATAATAAATGAAAACTGAAGTGCTCGTTCCTCAGAGTTTAACGATTCACCATCAAATAGTTTTATTTAATTCACAAATAACTCAAACTTCGGTGAGTGAAGTGTAGACAGCCTTTCTGTTCTTTCTGGACCATTATCAAGTAACTTCTGGCATTTTTGCGGATCGTAACGTCGTTTAAAGTCCACTCTCTCGAAGTATAACTTTCATTCTACAATTATTCTGAGATTATATTTTTATTTTGACAACTGTGGGAACCATGGTGCGATTAAACTTATGGCCGGATTTTGGTCTCATTATTCGTGCTCTGTTTCTGAGATAGTCCATCCTAAAATAAGGTAATTCCCAATCAATGGCAACTCCGGCTCTACTAAAAAGGAATCCTTGGAAGATGCCGTAGCTGCTGAAATTTTAATGGGATACTTAACAATCTCAACCTTACTGAAGTCTACCAGCTCAGGCTGACAGATTTCAACCCTAACGGTGAGACCCATCCTGTGTGAGGAATTATGACAGGGAATAGCTAGCTTTTGTTCCAGTTATGTAACTCTCCTATAGAACAGGCTAGCACCACAACGCAGAAGTATCCAGTTTTACTAAAAATAAAAACGGAATCCTTATTAGCCACTGCACTGAGGATGACTTAATACTGGTGAAGGGCTCTTGATCCATGGACACTGGAAATGACCACTTGGATCACTCCTGAAGACCTCCTAGTCTCTAGGTGCTAGACTCACCCTTGAATACATTAACAACAATAATTTCCACTTTTCGATTTTATTTCGCCAGTTGAGAGAGTCATTAAACTCTTCGTTAGCTTCACGCTTCGTTATTCTTCCAGCGGTTGTTAGGTCACCTCGACACATCAACCTCGCTGACTAAATGACGTTATTATTATTACTATTGTGTTATTATTATTGTTGTTGTTGTTAAATGGGAAGACCAGGATTCAGTTCCTTGCATCAAAAACCCTTCACTAGCATTAAGGAGCCTCCTTCAAAGGGGGGGGGGGGTATGACGTTATTAAAATGAGAGAAACAAAACGCATTGAAAATTGCCTGGTTAATTATCCAATTACGCTTTCCAATTATCCGGGACAATTATTTAGTTACATCTGTCATTTCGCGCATCAGCGATTGCTGGAAGAATTGACGAAACTAAAATCGAAAAGTTATTTTAGGCATTAAATACAACGCTTGCTAGACGGTGTCTCGTCATGGCGACGTAAATCTGGTCACAGGTTGCATTACTCTCCTAGGAACCAGCAACAAGGGCAAGTTTTCTTGCTAGGACACAGTAACATGGCTAGAGTTCCTTGCTAGGACACAGTGACAGTAACAAGGGCAGACTTCCTTGTTAGGACACAGTAACCAGGCTGGGCTTCCTTACCGGGACTCGATAACAAGGCCAGGCTTTCTGGCTAATACACAGTAACCTGACCAGGTTTTCTTCCTAGGACAAATAATCAGGCTAAGCGTGCTTGCTAGGACAGTAACAAGTCCTGACTTCCTACTTAAGAGAGAGTAACAAGGCCAGACACCTTGCTAGGACACAGTAACAGAGTCAGACTTTCTTGCTAGGACATGAAAACGAGGCCAGACCTCTTTGTCAGAAAATAGTAACAAAGCCAGGCTTCCTTCCTAGGATACAAGGGAAAACTTCATTGCTGAGTTAGAGTAACAAGGGTTGACTAATCTGCTAGGACCTAGTAACGGTTGACTAATCTGCTAGGACCTAGTAACGGTTGACTAATCTGCTAGGACCTAGTAACGTAGCTAGGTCAGCAATTAGCAAGTTTTCCCTTGTAGGACAATGTAACAGAGACAAGTATCCTTCCTAGGTAAGAAAACAGAAAAAATAATTGACTTAAGATCTCACCTGAGATCACCGGAAAAAATTCTATTTATTTTTTTCTTCTTATTATTATTTTTATTATTATTGTTATTTTTTGTTATTATTATTATTATTATTATTATTATTATTATTATTATTATTATTATTATTATTATTATTATTATTATTATTATTATTATTATTATTACTATTATTATTATTATTATTATTATTATTATTATTATTATTAAATGGGAGGTGATCAGACTCACGAAATCGTAATGACACGATTGCAAACAAACCATACCACGGGTGGGGTTTGAACCCGCGGTCAGAGAGTCTCAAAACTCCAGACCGTCTCGTTAGGTTCAATCCAAGAATGGTTAGGGCATCTCTATTTCCCTGGACCAAGAGCTCCCTCACTCCAGCAGTCGATGACATATGGAAAATTCCGTACATAACATTTACTGTCACCCAAACCATATCAGAGAATCAGTGTCTATCTTACCACGACTGATGTTTGAGGACAACAAGTAATTTCCATAATGGGAGTGATAAGTTGGTCTATAACGCTAGTGCCAGCATCTGGCCTCAATTTTATGGTAATTACTTTAAAAAAAAATTCCGATAATTTATGGGAATTAGTCAAAAAAATTAATGAAGGTGTAAAAATTTGCATCTTTTGGGGTATTAATTCCATGCAGATGGGTCAATAACCTCTTGTGATTTTATGGTTACAAGTTAATCCTTTCTTAAACGTTTAAGGTTTGTATCTTAAACGCTGAGATATGAGTCGTAAGTATCGATCTTTGCGTCATGAAATCTGAGTTTATTTCTTAAAAGTAAACTGAAGCTGATGAATCAAAGAGACACAAAGTAAACTTTACTGTATTACAGTTTCACCTGCTGTGAGGCTTCGCCGGGCGAAACGTCGTTACAGAGGAGTGGGGGGAGGATCACCAACAAACCCCTTGCTGTCTTCAAGAGAGAATTCGACAGATTCCTTAAAACAGTTCCTGATGAACCAGGTTTTGGTGCTTACGTTGGACCATTGGCGGAGGGTACTAACAGCTTGATCGATCAGGCCAGCAACCAGGAGGCTTGGTCTGGGACCGGGCCGGGGAAGGGGGTGACCTCCGGAAGCGACCCCCCTAAACTCCAGGTAAACGCTTAGGGCAAACCGTCGCTACGGTGCTGGTGACACGTCGTTGCACTGCTCGTTAAACTTCGTCAAATAATAATCTAATTCTGTTCATTTATTCCTGGGTCTTCATTTGCCGGCTTCCATCTACCTAATTTGAAGCTGCTGACTTATACAGGAAGTGTGGCTCTCAGAATAGGAGAATATTGTGGAGAAACAAAAGCTGTGGTTAACTAGGAATTGTAGCTGGTATATGTACTGTTTGGTTGGAAAATTTCCTTCTGGCGAAAGTCTTAGCTAATACAGAACGACGAGCTCACTGGAGCTCATGGCCATTTGACATAGGCTTTGTTGCTGGCTTACCAGTCCACCCTACTAAAGACTGACACTACGAGAAGATTTCTCCTTTATTAAGACATGACTGACTATAGCTAATACAGTGATTGCAGAAATGGCGTTTTTTTTTCCCCTAGGGACTACTGATAAGCTCGCTGTACACAGTCAACATAAACATTCTAAATGATGAAATGAATGGAGACTTAAGTTTGCCGACGACTCAAATAGACTGATTCTGAGGAAGACAACAGGCGGCTTCACGATAGGATGTGGGGAGTGTATTGGAGGAGTGACTGGGAAGAAGTGTGTGGGGAGAGTGTGTGGGAATTGTTTGTTGGGAAAATGTGTGGGAAGGGTATATTAATTTCATTATTTACTTCTCTCCTAATATTATGCCTAATGCTAAACACAGACACATCACAATCATATTCTACATTTGCTTTCAGGTTACTTCTTTTCGGCTACTTTGTCAACTTTGTCATGCAGGAGCAATCCAGTGTGGGATGGAATCCATAACAATTGTACATTAATTCCTTTTAGTCTGATTTTTGAGTATTTATATCTAGCTTCTCCAGTGAGTATGTTGTTACATTCATTATGCGAATAAAGAGCCTTTAGTGATGACGTAAATTCAGTAAAAATCGTAGAGTCAAGCTCAGTGTCATTAGTTAACTTTAGCACCATTAGTATGGCAAGTGTAGAAACCCAGCTGTTAATTCTTATACCTAACTCAGCAAAGTTCCTATCAATGTTAACTAGGGAGGTGGCAACAAGAGCAGATACAACCGTGCCATTAGACTCCTGCTCATGCTTAGCTCCATCAGTGTATATAACTTGTGATAAATTATTACAAACAGTTAAGCGATAAATTTCTTCTTGAGAGGTTGCCTTTACTAGTGATTTAAGGAAGGGATTACTGGTGATGATAATAAATAAATAAAATAAATAAACACGTCTTCCATGAGGGGGGGGTGAAAACAAGTCAGTGAGTATCCTGACTAGTTATTTCTTCTTTCAAGACCTTTAATCAAGTTAACTTTGTTCTGGTGAACTCATTTCTCTCGTTCGTGTTGACATTGTCAACGAAATTCATTTAAATATTTTATTGTCGAATGAGAACAGGTGTAATCGCAAGGTAAAGAGAAACGAAGCAGTGGGGGAAATAACAGAATGATAAAGGAAAAAGATATAAAAAAGTGTGAGGAAAAAAGCATTCAGACACACACACACACACACACACACACACACACACACACACACACACACACACACACACACACACACACACACACACACACAGGCCTACTATATCTTTTAATTAAGAAACAAAACATATCAATTCTGACATTTTATACGCTAATTGCTGTCCGTTGTGTGGAAGTGACGCTTGTGCCAACGAAGAACGTATGTGGACTGAGCAGGTATGGGAAATCAGCAGGTATAGGGACTCAGCAGACATGGGAATTCAACAAGTATGGGGACTCAGCAGACATGGGAATTCAACAAGTATGGGGACTCAGCAGACATGGGAATTCAGCAGGTATAGGGACTCAGCAGACATGGGAATTCAACAAGTATGGGGATTCAGCAGGTACTCTGACATCAGGCATGCCAATTCAACAGGTGTGGGAACATCAGGTATGGGGACTCATCAGGTATAAGGACTCAGCAGGTATGGGGACTCGTCAGATATGGGGACTCGTCAGATATGGGGACTCAGCAAGTATGGGGACTCAGCAAGTATGGGGACTCAGCAGGTATTGGGACTCAGCAAGCATGAGGACTCAGCAGGTATTGGGACTCAGCAAGCATGAGGACTCAGCAGGTATTGGGACTCAGCAAGCATGAGGACTCAGCAGGTATTGGGACTCAACAAGCATGAGAACTCAGCAGGTATTGGGACTCAGCAAGCATGAAGACTCAGCAGGTATTGGGACTCAGCAAGCATGAGAACTCAGCAGGTATTGGGACTCAGCAAGCATGAAGACTCAGCAGGTATTGGGACTCAACAAGCATGAGAACTCAGCAGGTATTGGGACTCAGCAAGCATGAAGACTCAGCAGGTATTGGGACTCAGCAAGCATGAGAACTCAGCAGGTATTGGGACTCAGCAAGCATGAAGACTCAGCAGGTATTGGGACTCAACAAGCATGAGAACTCAGCAGGTATTGGGACTCAGCAAGCATGAAGACTCAGCAGGTATTGGGACTCAGCAAGCATGAGAACTCAGCAGGTATTGGGACTCAGCAAGCATGAAGACTCAGCAGGTATTGGGACTCAACAAGCATGAGAACTCAGCAGGTATTGGGACTCAGCAAGCATGAAGACTCAGCAGGTATTGGGACTCAGCAAGCATGAGAACTCAGCAGGTATTGGGACTCAGCAAGCATGAAGACTCAGCAGGTATTGGGACTCAACAAGCATGAGAACTCAGCAGGTATTGGGACTCAGCAAGCATGAAGACTCAGCAGGTATTGGGACTCAGCAAGCATGAGAACTCAGCAGGTATTGGGACTCAGCAAGCATGAAGACTCAGCAGGTATTGGGACTCAACAAGCATGAGAACTCAGCAGGTATTGGGACTCAGCAAGCATGAAGACTCAGCAGGTATTGGGACTCAGCAAGCATGAGAACTCAGCAGGTATTGGGACTCAGCAAGCATGAAGACTCAGCAGGTATTGGGACTCAACAAGCATGAGAACTCAGCAGGTATTGGGACTCAGCAAGCATGAAGACTCAGCAGGTATTGGGACTCAGCAAGCATGAGAACTCAGCAGGTATTGGGACTCAGCAAGCATGAAGACTCAGCAGGTATTGGGACTCAACAAGCATGAGAACTCAGCAGGTATTGGGACTCAGCAAGCATGAAGACTCAGCAGGTATTGGGACTCAGCAAGCATGAGAACTCAGCAGGTATTGGGACTCAGCAAGCATGAAGACTCAGCAGGTATTGGGACTCAACAAGCATGAGAACTCAGCAGGTATTGGGACTCAGCAAGCATGAAGACTCAGCAGGTATTGGGACTCAGCAAGCATGAGAACTCAGCAGGTATTGGGACTCAGCAAGCATGAAGACTCAGCAGGTATTGGGACTCAACAAGCATGAGAACTCAGCAGGTATTGGGACTCAGCAAGCATGAAGACTCAGCAGGTATTGGGACTCAGCAAGCATGAGAACTCAGCAGGTATTGGGACTCAGCAAGCATGAAGACTCAGCAGGTATTGGGACTCAACAAGCATGAGAACTCAGCAGGTATTGGGACTCAGCAAGCATGAAGACTCAGCAGGTATTGGGACTCAGCAAGCATGAGAACTCAGCAGGTATTGGGACTCAGCAAGCATGAAGACTCAGCAGGTATTGGGACTCAACAAGCATGAGAACTCAGCAGGTATTGGGACTCAGCAAGCATGAAGACTCAGCAGGTATTGGGACTCAGCAAGCATGAGAACTCAGCAGGTATTGGGACTCAGCAAGCATGAAGACTCAGCAGGTATTGGGACTCAACAAGCATGAGAACTCAGCAGGTATTGGGACTCAGCAAGCATGAAGACTCAGCAGGTATTGGGACTCAGCAAGCATGAGAACTCAGCAGGTATTGGGACTCAGCAAGCATGAAGACTCAGCAGGTATTGGGACTCAACAAGCATGAGAACTCAGCAGGTATTGGGACTCAGCAAGCATGAAGACTCAGCAGGTATTGGGACTCAGCAAGCATGAGAACTCAGCAGGTATTGGGACTCAGCAAGCATGAAGACTCAGCAGGTATTGGGACTCAACAAGCATGAGAACTCAGCAGGTATTGGGACTCAGCAAGCATGAAGACTCAGCAGGTATTGGGACTCAGCAAGCATGAGAACTCAGCAGGTATTGGGACTCAGCAAGCATGAAGACTCAGCAGGTATTGGGACTCAACAAGCATGAGAACTCAGCAGGTATTGGGACTCAGCAAGCATGAAGACTCAGCAGGTATTGGGACTCAGCAAGCATGAGAACTCAGCAGGTATTGGGACTCAGCAAGCATGAGGACTCAGCAGGTATTGGGACTCAACAAGCATGAGAACTCAGCAGGTATTGGGACTCAGCAAGCATGAGAACTCAGCAGGTATTGGGACTCAACAAGCATGAGAACTCAGCAGGTATTGGGACTCAGCAAGCATGAGGACTCAGCAGGTATTGGGACTCAGCAAGCATGAGGACTCAGCAGGTATTGGGACTCAGCAAGCATGAGGACTCAGCAGGTATTGGGACTCAGCAAGCATGAGGACTCAGCAGGTATTGGGACTCAGCAAGCATGGGGACTCAGCAGGTATAGACTCAGCAGAACTGGAAGCAATAAAACAAATATTTTGAAAAGTAAACTCAATTTTCATGATACACATTTGTAAAAATGTACATTGTAAAAAAAAAAACTTTATCGGGGAAAAATATTTAAAAAGTGAGCGAGAGAAATGTTTCTAAAAAACGAGAGCAAAGTTTTAGAGGAAAAATCAGTAGTGTTGGAACCCTTAGTGTTTTAGGGGACTTTACGGTTTAGTACGTTAAGGGAGTTCAGGGTTTTGGAAAGCAATGAACTTTACGGTTTAGTGCATTATAGGACATCAGGGCTTAATGTTGAAGGGAACTTTGGGGTTTAGGGATTATGCTTAAACCCAGTTGGTGAAAATTGGTTGTGATGGCTACGTCACATAATTAATATCATATTTATTGAAACACTCTAAATCCACAGGACAATACAGAGCTTGAGAAATGAGTGGTAATCAAGTTTGATACTAGGAAGGAAAGGACACCTTCAAGTACTCCTTCAGAAGCACTTATACGTAAATTCTGTATAAATGGTTTAGAAAACCGACAAGTTGATGAATGAGTCTTCAGCCAGTGGCTTCATCAGTCCAGTACAGTGGACTCTGTTTTGTCCATCATGCATATATTCAAGAATATCGTCACAATAGTTTTGAGTATTTCGATTTTCTACCGAGTGTATGAAGTTGTACCTGGCCTCAGTGAAGGACGTGATTGTCGACATCATTTGATGGTTCAGCGGTAATACGGCAAGATTTGATATGTTCCCTTGGGTTACAGTGCTCTTCACTGGTGGTTGTTGTGGTGTTTGGGTAGACGCGTTGGCGGTAGTCTGTTCTGCAGCATGGACCTGCTGGCTGCTGCTGGGAGAGTTTGAGCAGAAGTGTCGGGAGCTGGCTGAGCAAGGGTGTGACCTAGTCGTTGTTTTCTCGGTTTCCTCCGTCGCTGTGGCAGGGAAAAAGGTCCATGGGTTCCGTGATACCGTGGCTGCCTCTACACGAAGTTGTTACTATGGTGATGGTTCTACTTGATGTTCTTGGCTGGACAGTTGGCGTTTTCAAGCTGTCCTGACCCGGCAGAGCATCTCCGGGCAATGCAGGTTCCAGGAGCTTTGTCAAGCCGTTACGGCTTGACAAAGGTCCTGGAGAGCGAAACGTTACCACAATCAGATGTTACATTAGTTGTATCTGTGTCTTACCTAATATTCTTTCACCACAAGGACTACTGCTACAAAGATTATATTATGTTTTGCACCAGCGGGAGGTCAGCAGCAGGGTTGTGCCTGCAGAACTTTAGAACGTTAAATAGAACAAAACACGTGCGATGTGAAGCTGAGGTTCCCTGTCAGACAGCACAAGTGTACACGACAGTCCATTAATTTTCCTTACATGTTGCATCTGTTTTTTATTTAACACATTTAAAATATTCTCCAATTAATATCCTAAGTTTATATATATATATATATATATATATATATATATATATATATATATATATATATATATATATATATATATATATAAATGTGTGTGTGTGTGTATACTCACCTAATTGTACTCACCTAGTTGTGGTTGCAGGGGTCGAGACTTAGCTTCTGGCCCCGCCTCTTCACTGAGTGCTACTAGGTCCTCTCTCTCCCTGCTCTATGAGCTTTATCATACCTCATCTTAAAGCTATATATGGTTCCTACCTCCACTACCTCACTTGCTAGGCTAGTCTACTTCCTGACTACTCTGTGACTGAAGAAACACTTCCTAACATCCCTTTGACTCATCTGAGTCTTCAACTTCCAATTGTGACCCCTTGTTTCTGTGTCCCATCTCTGGAACATCCTGTATCTGTCCACTTTGTCTATTCCACGCAGTATTTTGTATGTCGTTATCATGTCTCCCCTAACCCTCCTGTCCTCCAGTGTCGTCAGGCCGATTTCCCTTAACCTTTCTTCTTAGGACATTCCCCTTAGCTCTGGAACTAACCTTGCCGCAAAACCTTTGCACTTTCTCTAATTTCTAGACGTGTTTGTTCAAGTGTGGGTTCCAAACAGGTGCTGCATACTCAAGTATGGGCCTGACGTACACAGTGCACAGTGTCTTGAACGATCCCTTACTAAGGTATCGGACCGCTGTTCTCAAGTTTGCCAGGCGCCCATATGCTGCAGCAGTTATCTGGTTGATGTGTGCTTCCGGAGACGTGCTCGGTGTTATACTCACCCCAAGATCTTTCTCCTTGAGAGAGATTTGCAGTGTGTGTGTGTTCGTGTGTGTGTGTGTGTGTGTGTGTGTGTGTGTGTGTGTGTGTGTGTGTGTGTGTGTGTGTGTGTGTGTGTGTGTGTGTGTGTGTGTGTGTGTGCGTGCGTGCGTGCGTGCATGCCTGCTCCTTACATAAATTTATATAAGGAATTGGTCACTAAACTGTCCATTAAAAAAATTGCGGCAAATTAGGCCGATATTTTTTCCTTAAACTTGGCCCATTATCATTGAAATTATAAAAGTGGCTTAAATGCTGCCTGCAGTCTGAATGTACGACACATTATCTGGCTCTCCTGTGGTGGAACACAAGGAACTCCACGTTCTTCACGGGGGCGGAACACAGCCAGGCTCCCTTGGTAGTGTTCATGGAGAAGAAGGGCAGGCAGCTTCATCTAGCAGTGTTCCCTGAGAGAGAGAACACGGAGCTACGTGCAGGCGTTGCCTGTCTAGAAGACAGGCAGCGCCTGTCTTCTACACAGGCCTTGGACTGGGAAGGTGTTGTGTGGGTGATAGTGTGGGTCAGGTGGTGGAGGCGAGCCTGATAACGAAACAATGGTGCCGCGATTGGTGATTGTATCTTGGTGGGGGACTCTCGTGTTGACGGTATCACACGCGTGATTGTATCTTTGTTGGGACCCTCGTGTTGACGGCGTCCCACAAATGATTGTATCTTGGTGGTGGACCCTCGTGTTGACGGCTTCCCACAAGTGATTGTATCTTTGTGTGGGGACCCTCGTATTGACGGCCTCCCACAAATGATTGTATCTTGGTGGGGGACTCTCGTGTTGACGGCGTCCCACAAGTGATTGCATCTTGGTGGGGGACCCTCGTGTTGACGGCGTCCCACAAGTGATTGCTTCTTGGTGTAGGACCCTCGTGTTGACGGTGTGCCAATTGGAATTTCGACGTAAAGTCCTGTCTTCTTGAGTTCTGCTAAAGTGCTGGTTCCTGTCTTATTACTGCTCTCGCTCATACTATCACTCTTGTTCACTCTTTGACACTATTACTCTTGATCACACTTTATCACTCATGTACTCTTTGTCTCTCTTCATTAGCTCCTTATTTTCAGAACTTCTTTCTATATGGCACTACATGAATTTCATTTTTCAAGCTAAAAGTTGGTACCTTACCTCATCTCAGAATGCATCTTTATGTAATTTGTTCGTATTATGTAAAATACATTAAGATTACAGAATAAACTTGGTGCCGCTGCTCGCCAGGACATTCGTTAAGTAAATTGACCTGAATGGCCGGAAGGCAGAGTGCTGACAAAAACATGGGTAATGTAAAGATTCTTAGAGCGGAACTAGGCTTTATTGAGGCATCTCGCTCTTAAGAGAAAATTTGTCTTAAACTTTCTCTGGTCTGTCTTTTTTAATTATACATACTGACCTATTTTTCGACTGTCTTTTATGAGAATATATTCTAATCATATAACTAGATCAAAGTTATACAATACCAAGTTGGTGAATAAGACACATATACAACATTTGGGTATTTATTATTGATAGACGTTTCGCCCACTAGTAGTTTTTATCACTCTAAACCATAGTCATGAAAATGGAGGCTTTTGTAGTGGGACCAGTGCCAAAAAAAGAAAGGTGTAGCCTTATTGGATGTATTGACATGTGGGTGGGGCCAACTAGTGGATGAAATTTGAACCCAAAAGATGGGCCAGCGAGAGATTTTAGCCATCAAATTGATTTTCAAAAGGCGGAGAACGTTGTATGAAGCAAGTCGATGGTCGACAGGAATATAATAGAATCATGTTTCCTAAAAAATAGTTTTGAAAATATGAATATTTCTTTGGGTTTATATAAATTGGATCAAGCTGGTGAAACTTGTCTTCTCAATACCATGATTCCATGATGTTGCTGTGTCACACAAGTATTATTAGATCACAAGGTATATTATACCAACAAGTTGAATATGACATTTGTGTCTTGTGCAACACATTGGTATTTGTATTGAGAGATGTTTCGCTCACAAGGTACCCCGCCTACACGTGACCAAGTCTGCAACCACTGCATTTCTATTTCTATCACTAGCTTCACTATTAGACTGACCACTAACTTCCCCTGAGGAAACTGGATATCACTAAAACTTGATTGCTAAATTTCTGGCCCATTTTATGGGTTTCTCTGACCTCAACTAGAGAGCCCTGATTCCAGGTGACATCAGCTGCAGCAATGCCCCAATTCTTCCACTGGCTCCGCTTCAAAATGCTCCATTCCGTGTCTCTGTATTACATTATACAGCTCCTTATGGGCAAAATATCTCTCAGTGAAATATCCAGGTGTTCCAGATGTGTCTTTTTCATCAATTTGTCAGTACTGTGTATCCTTGATCTAACTAAAGATGCAAAGAGACAGGTAGCCAAAATAAAGAATCTGTGCCCGAGGTGCTGGCCAACAAGAGCTAAGTTCCACAATGATCAATATTTTTAAAAATCCAGGTAAATGATCTTGTAATGGTGCTAATATACAGTAAAATTCACGGGGTATACAACATTAGAAAAAACAGCATTCATGGCTGAGTGTGTGAGTATTTATGGAGACTCGGACAGGCTGGTGTAGTGGTAGGCCTACGAAAATTTATGCATTTTGAATAAAACCGACCAAGAAAAAAGAAGAAGAATCTTAAGCAACGCTCCTGAGTACACTAAATAACGTATATCTCCTAGTAACAAACAAGTAACAAAGCCAGAAATTTTGAAAACTAAACACCAGAAATAATACCGACTCTATAACACATTTGTTAAACTAGACCTTAAGTAAGCTGTCTTCTTTTGGTTTTTAAATTACGTAATAAAAATAACTGGAGAGGTTGCATAGTCCTCAAGCTCGTAATATAACTAAGAAACACACAATATGCATAAAAAACAGTATAAAAAATTGTCCTCCTTTGAGAAACGACGATTAAGAAATATTTTTCAAACCATTAAGATAATAAAAACTTAGATCAAACACAGAGAACTACTTGAAGTATAAAATGAACGCTTCTATAACCTGTAACAATGGTTTTCAACTTCGTGGCAATAGATGTAACATTAAAGTCCGGTATGATTTTTCTGTGGCGCTATAGACCGCTGGAACAGATCGCATACTAAAGTTTCAAGTCAAAAAAAAAATGCAGTAATTTAAACGCCAGCTGCACAAGTTGCTACAAAATATATAGGACTTGTTGTTATCAACGGAATCCTAACGTTAATTCAGGAATTACCTCTGGACGATTAATTGACAAGGAATCATCTAAGGCACAATAGAACTATGGTGGTAGTAGTAAAAGAAATGATGGTGGTGATGGTGGTGGTGATGGTGCTGATGGTGGTGGTGGTGGTGGTGATGGTGGTGGTGGTGGTGGTGATGGTGGTGGAGGTGGTGGTGGTGGTGGTGGTGGTGATGGTGGTGGTGGTGGTGATGCTGATGGTGATGCTACCGGTGGTGGTGGTGGTGATGGTGGTGGTGGTGGTGATGGTGGTGGAGGTGGCGGTGGTGGTGATGGTACTGGTGGTGGTGATGGTGGTGGTGGTGGTGGTGATGATGGTGGTGGTGGTGAAGGTGGTGGTGGTGATGGTGGTGGTGGTGGTGGTGATGGTGGTGGAGGTGGCGGTGGTGGTGATGGTACTGGTGGTGGTGATGGTGGTGGTGGTGGTGGTGGTGATGATGGTGGTGGTGGTGAGGGTGGTGGAGGTGGTGGTGGTGATGGTGGTGGTGGTGGTGGTGGTGATGCTGGTGGTGATGCTACCGGTGGTGGTGATTGTGGTGGTGGTGGTGATGGTGGTGGAAGTGGCGATGGTGGTGGTGGTGATGGTCCTGGTGGTGGTGATGGTGGTGGTGGTGGTGGTGGTGGTGGTGATGGTGGCGGTGGTGGTGATGGTGGTGGCGGTGGTGATGGTGGTGGTGATGGTGGTGGAGTTGGCGGTGGTGATGGTGGTGGTGGTGGTGGTGGTGGTGGTGAAGGTGGTGGTGGTGATGGTGGTGGTGGAGGTGGTGGTGGTGATGGTGGTGGTGGTGGTGGTGATGGTGGTGGAGGTGGTGATGGTGGTGGAGGTGGCGGTGGTGATGGTGGTGGTGGTGATGGTGGTGATGGTGGTGATAGTGGTGGTGGTGGTGATGGTGGTGGTGATGGTGGTGGTGATGATGGTGGTGATGGTGGTGGTGATGGTGGTGATGGTGGTGGAGGTGGCGGTGGTGGTGGTGGTGGTGGTGGTGGTGGTGGTGATGGTGGTGATGGTGGTGATATTATTGATATTATTATTTAAATGATGCGCTAAGCTCGTATGGGTCATTCAGCGAGAAGAGAAGTTCATGAATATTGTTCGTACTCAAACACGTGAAAATACTGATATCTTTTGGTGTTTATTATTATTATTATTATTATTATTATTATTATTATTATTATTATTATTATTATTATTATTATTATTATTATTATTATTATTATTATTATTATGAAAGCTCTTAATCCGTAAGAGTCATACAGCGCCTGGAAAATAGAAAGCAATCATGTTCGTTGCAAGGAAACGTAGGACAAACCCAGTTCATTGGATCACGAACCAGAAGCTCACTTGATGGGGGAAGGTGGTGTTTTGTTCGTCAGGAAAACCAAATGTTTCTTGATGGGTGACTATGTCAGATGATGACCCGCTCAGCACCTGTACCCAATAGTGTACGAGTGCTGAGTATCAGTGATTAAGCAACTACTAGTGTACAAATGCTGGGTATCTGTGATTAAGCAACCACTGGTGTTCAAATGCTCACTGGGTATCGGTGATTAAGCAACCATTTGTGTACAGATGCTGGGTATCAGTGATAAAGAACCACTGCTGAACAAATGCTAGGCAAAATTCACTAAGCAACCAGTATCATTGAGGTGCTGGGTGTCAGAAAATAAGCACTACTAACCTACTGAGGCAAAGTTTTTCTCCAGGCTCCAAAGCCGAAATTGTTTGGCAACACCAAGTGTCAACTTCAACACTTGTGTTGCCTAGCAATCGCCAGGTGGTATTGGTAATTTCTAAGAATTAGTTGTGCTGGGGACGACATTTATCACGGCTATTTTAGTTATTTGTGACACAGTCTCTCTCTTCTTTCCACACACACACACACACACACACACACACACACACACACACACACACACACACACACACACACACACACACACACACACACACACACACACACACACACACACACACACACACACACACACACATACACAGTTGAAGTTGAAAACTCAGACGAATCACAAGGATGTTGGGAAGTATATCGTTAGTCACAGAGTTGTCAGGAAGTGGAACAGTCTGGGAAGTGATGTAGTGGAGGCAGAATCCATACATAGCTTTATGAAGAGGTACAATAAAGCTCATGGAGCAGGAAGAGTGACCTAGTAGCGACCAGTGAAGAGGTGGGGCCAGCAGCTGTGAATCGACCCCTTGCAACCACAACTAGGTGAGTACAACTAGGTGAGTACACATAAACACTCACTCTTATTAGTAGACACCTGCTCCCCCTTATACTGACTCACCTTCTATTCCTGCCTTCCATACCTACAATTCTTTCTCACCTTACAATCCACTGTTCTCATCTATGATTAATACTCCTCACCATCCCTATCCTTCATTCCCTTCTTTAGTAGCCCAGAGAAGGACCTTCCTCAGCTCTTTTGATGTATAATATTAATCCCCTTCCTCCCACGTATACACTTGTGCCATTCCTCTCAACCGGTAATTAAGCACTATGAAATTATTTTTTGAAATATTCCACTAATGATTTTTTTACCTTATTACTCGAAAATAATAGGACAGGCAAATTAGCGCAAGAGTTCAATTTGCACCTCACTTTTGTTCATGAACTCAGACCTAGGCAGCGTGACCCAAAAACGAAAGAAACACTTTCACCATCATTCAACATGTTCAACATTTTCGTATTCTGACATGAGGATGAAAGACCTTGATACCGGAGTCAGTGGTAAAGGTGGTGAGGTTATAGCAGTTGAATACATTATCATAGGTAACAGGGGACCCTATTAAGGTGGGCCAGATGTAGGTAATGGTATTGCACACGCGTCTTATTCATCAACTTGCCGGTATTGTAAAGTTTCGACTCAGTGTTACAATTGAGACACCTGAGGAGAGCAAAATACATAGGCGAGAGAAGGATGAGTCATGGGTGGCGATGAGGCGCAGTAACAGCGTAAAAATTCAATTTGATTGATGGATACAACTTGCATTGCTCAACAACTGTAGAGACGTTATGCCAACCAGTGATTTGTCAATTCAGTACAGAAATGATGAGTGAAGACAGAAGTTGAGATAATCAATCCCTCACTTTCGGAGACTTAGGTACTGAACACAGGCTTCCAGGCGGATGGACTGATTACCTCATCTTTCACTGTTTTCTGCATACAGTTCTGCAACGATGACTGACTGATTACCCCATCTTCAGATGTCCAGTTGTTGCACATATGTATAACCCTTCGTCTTGTCGATATTGTTAGGTTAGGTGAGATTCGTCAGGAAACAGAGCAACTCTTTCCTGACGCAGATCTTTATTATATGATGACTTGACACTGGAGCTTTTGACTGTCTGACCGAGTCCTTCCACTGGCTCACTGGTCCACCCCTTCTAAAACTAAAAAAAATAAAATACATATAATGATATATTATATCATTATTTTAACTATATGATTGTAGGAATAAAAACACTTAAGCACAATCAAAACACTTTATTTAAGAGACGTTTCGTCCATGTTGACTTTTCCACTCTTAATGTGTCTTAGAACTGAAAAAAAAAATCTCCATCAATTATTGTCTCGCTTGTACATATTTGTATTGGTTCCTACAACCTCTCGATACTGATGTACCTGCACAACTGTACTGGTGTTCATTTCAAGGTAACGTTGAACACGGGTGCTCGCTACAAGGTGTCCTTGTAGAGGTAACGTTGAACATGGGTGTTCGCTACAAGGTGTCCTTGTAGAGGTGACGTTGAACATGGGTGTTCGCTACAAGGTGCCCTTGTAGTGGTGACGCTGAACAAAGAGAATTATGTGTTATTTGCGTTACTTTATACATTATTTGTTTTTTTATGACCCTGCTCGAAAATTTACGAGGAGAGAGGAAGGGTCACCGAGAAAATTACGCCTGTCTGTTCCTTCTTCCCTCTCTAATTTCTCTCCTTCTTTCTCTCTCTCTCTCTCTCACCGTTCTTTTTCCTCTTCCTGTCTCCTGCTCTTCACCTTTTCTTTCTCTTTCGATCTCCTTTTCCCCTTCCCTTTTTTCTTCCCCACCCAATTCTTTCTTTCCTTCCCTCATTCCATCCCATATTTCCTTACCTATGTTTTTTCCTTCCTTCCTGCCCCTCTCTTTCTACCTCTCCCAGTCCTTTCTTTTCTCTCCATCCCTCCTCTCCCTCGTTCTCATCCTCCTCTCGCCCTGCCCTCTTTCCCTCCTTTCACCCTTCCATCGAAAGAAATATCGTTTGAAGATAATAATTCCATAGCTTGACGTTTCCTTGTAAAAGTGGAACTGATGTCACCTTGAAACAAGACCTGGTCTGGGACTTTGTATCAACTAGAGTGGCCAGTAGGTGGCGCCGCCATGGAAATTAGCTTCCAGTAATAAGGCCAACAGGGAATGTTGCCTCAGGGCTGAGGTATCCGTGTTTTATATATATATATATATATATATATATATATATATATATATATATATATATATATATATATATATATATATATATATATATATGTATGTATATATATATATATATATATATATATATATATATATATATATATATATATATATATATATATATATATATATATATATATATGTATATATATATATATATATATATATATATATATATATATATATATATATATATATATATATATATATATATATATATATATATATATATATATATATATATGTTGTACGTGTGTGTGTGTAAAAGTGTCTCTCTGTCACTCTATCCTCATGTCACTCACCCGGTTCTCATCTTCCTAAATCAGCTGTCAATTCCCCTCATCCTTTCATCTCTCTCACCCTGTCATCTCCTTCATCCTGCTTTCATCTCTCTGATCCAGGTTTCTCATTCTTCACTATCTATTGTGTGTACTCACTTAGCTGAGGTTGTAGGAGTCGAGTCCTAGCTCCTGGCCCCGCCTCTTCACTGGTTGCTGCTAGGCCACTCTCCCTGAACCGTGAGCTTTATCATACCTCTGCTTAAAGCTATGTATGGATCCTGCCTCCACTACATGGCTTCCCAAACCATTCCACTTCCTGACTACTCTGTGGCTGAAGAAATGCTTCCTAACATCCCTGTGATTCATCTGTGTCTTCAACTTCCAACTGTGTCCCCTTGTTACTGTGTCCCATCTCTGGAACATCCTGTCTTTGACCACCTTGTCAATTCCTCTCAGTATTTTGTATGTCGTTATCATGTCCCCTCTATCTCTCCTGTCCTTCAGTGTCGTTAGGTCGATTTCCCTTAATCTCTCCTCGTAGGACATACCCCTTAGCTCTGGGACTAGTCTTGTTGCAAACCTTTGCACTTTCTCTAGTTTCCTTACGTGCCTGGCTAGGTGTGGGTTCCAAATTGGTGCCGTATACTCCAATATGGGTCTAACGTACACGGTGTACAGGGTCCTGAACGATTCCTTATTAAGATGTCGGAATGTTGTTCTGAGGTTTGCTAGGCGCCCATATGCTGCAGCAGTTATTTGGTTGATGTGCGTTTCAGGAGATGTGCCTGGTGTTATACTCACCCCAAGATCTTTTTCCTTGAGTTAGGTTTGTAGTCTCTGGCCCCCTAGACTGTACTCCGTCTGCGGTCTTCTTTGCCCTTCCCCAATCTTCATGACTTTGCACTTGGTGATGTTGAACTCCAGGAGCCAATTGCTGGACTAGGTCTGCAGCCTGTCCAGATCCCTTTGTAGTTCTGCCTGGTCTTCGATCGAATGAATTCTTCTCATCAACTTCACGTCATCTGCAAACAGGGACACTTCGGATTCTATTCCTTCCGTCATGTCGTTCACAAATACCAGAAACAGCACTGGTCCTAGGACTGACCCCTGTGGGACCCCGCTGGCCACAGGTGCCCACTCTGACACCTCGCCACGTACCATGACTCGCTGCTGTCTTCCTGACAAGTATTCCCTGATCCATTGTAGTGCCTTCCCTGTTATCCCTGCTTGGTCCTCCAGTTTTTGCACTAATCTCTTGTGTGGAACTGTGTCAAACTCCTTCTTGCAGTCCAAGAAAATGCAATCCAATGCAATGTGTGTGTGTGTGTTTGTGTGTGTGTGTGTGTGTGTGTGTGTGTGTGTGTGTGTGTGTGTGTGTGTGTGTGTGTGTGTGTGTGTGTGTGTGTGTGTGTGTGTGTGTGTGTGTGTATGTGTGTGTGTGTGTGTGTGTACTCACCTATTTACTCACCTATTTGTGGTTGCAGGGGTCGAGAGGGGTGTGTGTGTGTGTGTGTGTATTCACCGAATTATGTTTGCAAGACTTAAGAAATCGTAATGACACGATTGCAAATAAACCATACCCCCGGCCGGGATTGAACCCGCGGTCATAGAGTCTCAAAACTCCAGCCCGTCGCGCTAGCCACTAGACCAGCTAGCCACAAAAAGATTCATCCAACTAGGTATATTTCTACACCATAGGAAAGTTAGCACAGGCACCTAGCACAGAGGTGCCTGTGCTAACTTTCCTATGGTGTAGAAATATACCTAGTTGGATGAATCTTTTTGTGGCTAGCTGGTCTAGTGGCTAGCGCGACGGGCTGGAGTTTTGAGACTCTATGACCGCGGGTTCAATCCCGGCCGGGGGTATGGTTTATGTTTGCAAGGGTCGAAACCTAGTTCTTGTCCCTCTTCCTCTCTTAGATTACTACGATCGGCATTGCAACTCAAATGATACCATTATTCAACCATAGTGAGACTAAAAAAATGCTTCCTTACATCTTAATTTATTATTATTCTTATTAATAATTACGAGAAAAATTGCGACCACTGTCAGCCTCAGAGTTAGTTATCCCTAGGTTACCAGACCCTACCACGTGGAATTCCCCCCCAATTCACTACCATCCTAAGACTTTCCTTAGGTCCGTGTGTCCAGGAGTCCACCTGTGTTGCCTGAGACATTCTCCTTTTCCAACTTTTCCATCATGCTTCCAGGTCTCTATCCATGAGCCCCCGGATTTCAACCCTTCCACACTCCCCACTTCCACTTTTTTGGCGCTTTCCCTAGTTCCGTGTCTCCAGAAGTTCATCTGTGTCCCCTCAGATGAACCCCTCCCTCACTTTCCCAGGCTCTACTTTTTGTTGCCTGTCCCAAGTCAGTGGTTCTCCACTTCCCCAAGGTTAACGATTTTTGACCCCCCTTTTCAGTGACCTTGCTGGATGGTAACTTGGTCTTATCTAGCTGGTCTACTGTAGAGACTGTCCAGATGGGTGGAATCACGAGAGGGGACACACAGTAAACTACGTCTTGCAATTACACCCACCAAGACAGCCGCGACAGCAGGTCATCTAGAAGAGACCAGGCTTTCACCCAACTCCCCCACCAAGCAGAGGTTACTAACTGAAAATCTCAGACGTCTATTTACGTTTCACAGTGTGTTCAAATTAATTTTTTGTTTCATTTATGCATCTCTACACGCACGCACGCACGCACGCACGTACGCACGCATGCACGCACGCACGCACACACACACACACACACACACGCGCGCGCGGCCTGACGACACTGGAGGACAGGAGAGTTAGGGGAGACATAATAGCGACATACAAAATACAGCGTGGAATAGACAAAGTGGACAGAGACAGGATGTTCCAGAGAGGGGACACAGAAACAAGGGGTCACAATTGGAAGCTGAAGACCCAGATGAGTCAAAGGGAAGTTAGGAAGTATTTCTTCAGTCACAGAGTAGCCAGGAAGTGGAATAGCCTAGCAAGTGAGGCAGTGGAGGCAGGAACCATATATAACTTTAATTAAGACGAGGTATGGTAAAGCTCATAGAGCAGGGAGAGAGAGGACATAGTAACACTCAATGAAGAGGGGGGGACAGGAACTGAGTCTCGACTCCTGCAACCACAATTAGGTGAGTACAATTAGGTGCTTACACACACACACACACACACACACAAACACACACACACACACACATCAAATTTGAGGAAGAGGGATGAAGAGGAGGTAGGAAAGAGAGAAAGGGAGAAGGTGGGAAGAGAAAGAGAGGAAGATGAATGAGGATTATGGTTATAGTTAGTGAGAAAAAAAGCGTAGGAGTTTAAAAACACGAGATTCATATTACAAAATACATCCACGAAAGTATACAACAAATTACAAATGATAAAATAATTACATGAAAAATATGATAAATAATAATAATGAAAAAAAATCGATAATTACCCCATGACTGGGATTGCGTGTATGTGTTTGCCACTAAATCCTGGTTTTGTATTTGTCTGCCTCTGTCTTGGCATGCAAGTGAGGCAGGTGGCGACACGCGACCCAACTGCTCAACCCTCATTATCCACAGTAGATCCCTAGTTTTTCATTGGTAGTCAAAATGTAAGTATGGAAAGGGGACCGTCTTCTGACATGTGTGATGATGACTGAGTCAGTGCAAGGACAGACTGCCGACAACGGCATCAACAAAGACAGAGACAGTTTAATAAACAGCTTTTACCCAAGCATTAGTATCATGTTCTACACAGAAGCTGTGTTCTTGTTTGTTTATTCGCCAGGAAAAAATCGCCTGATATGAGTCTCGGTCATGAACTGACCCATTAGGTGGTGGCGGAATTATGGCCTTAGACACGTGTAAGCTGGCCCGTAGATCTGTGGTGGGACATGGTAACAGCAACCGATGGTTTTCTTGATAGATTGATGCAGTGGTTGGAGAAGTGGCAGATTTAGTTTAATGTAGACAAATGTAAGGTTCTAAGCTTGGGAAAGGAGAATAACCATATAAATTTAATATTGTAGATCTTAATCACTCTGAATGAGAAAAAGATTTAGTAGTTCTGGTTAGCAGTCATCTAAAGCCAAGACAACAATGTATAAGTATAAACTTAATAGACTTCTTGGCTTCATATCAAGAAATATATTTATATATATATATATATATATATATATATATATATATATATATATATATATATATATATATATATATATATATATATATATAAACAGAAAAACTCAAAGACTAACCTCATATGAAGAACTTAGTTATGACAATGAATGTTTATTTAAATGTGTAATTTTGAAGTTTTACTCCGAGGAAGGGCTCTTGATCCAAGAAAATAGACCTAACCAACCCGGCCTTGGATCGACTCATACAGGTCGATATATTATTAATAATCCTCAACCACGAAAACCTTGGTTATTCTTTATTGATTTTCAAATTTAATAAACTATTCTGTTTGCTTCTCTTTACCTTCAAAGAGGAGAAAGGGGAGAGAAACCCTGGTGACGGAAGGCTCTTGATTCAAGGTATAGGAACTACCCTTCTCTTGTAATGATCAAATATGATTACTTTCGATTTCACGGGAGCTGTATACACTCTACGGGTTAAGTGCTTTTTAATAATAATAATAATAATAATAATAATAATAATAATAATCGTCGTTGTTACCATCATCATCTTCATAATCCCGCCTCCCCTTTCTACGTAGCAAACAATATAATAATAATGTTTTTCCCACATTCAACAAGATATATGTTAAGGTTTTTACTCTTGTTCTGAGGTTACCCATGTCAGGTGTGTCGAGGTGTTGTTCCCAAGGCACCACAAATACTGCGGCAATTCCTGTTCTTATTAACTTGATTATTCCCAGCTTTCCCTCACCTGCTCGGCCCAGCGTGAAGTACACGCTTGCTAGTGTGAATGTCGTCCTTTCGTTGCATCCAAAGGATATAAATGCGGTGATTTTACACAGGTATTTAACAAATGTGATCATTTAAAAATAGCCTATACAATATGATCAACAGGTATAACGGGAAAAGTAGAAAATATATACTCAAATTTCTAAGCAGCAGAACACAATGTGTGGCGGTAGACAAGAAGTTCAGTCTCTGCTAAGATAAATGTTCCGTACCACAGTGAAGGGTCCTGGCGCCTGTATTGTTTTTCATTTTCATAGCAGCCATATGAAATCACTAACCTCAATTTCGTATCGTTCTTTGCTAACGATGCTAAAACAAAGTCACCTCGGTGGAAGACAGAAAAAAATTTATACTCAGAAATCAGCAGTATTACAAAGGGCTAACGAATGTATCATGATGGTTTACTAGTGAAATATTTCAACTGATTAAATGTGGAAAGAATGAAGAACTGAAAACGAGCAAAGAATGCACAACGTAGGCAGACCATCTCAGGGATGATCTGTCATTTAGAGAACACAAAGGGAATGCAACGAAGGCTAGAACATTGAAATGGGTGGATAACGAGAATTTTCATAATAAATAACACTAACACTAGTAACATAAATTAATTGTGCTCTCGCGTCTAGAATGCTGTTCTGTCTTCACAGGTCCGTTGAAGATAGGAAAGATATTATAGCTGGAAACGATATACCGTATTTCGCGGCTTATTAGACGCATTTTTTCCATAAAATGTCTCCAAAAACCACCCTGCGTCCTATAAACTGAAGGTGACGGGAGCCATAAGTTTCGGGTGTGGGGTGGACTGTAGCTCTCCCAATTACGTCCGATGCCGAGCCTAAATTAAACTAAAATAAGTCTTATAAGCAAAACAGTTGACCTACTGGGAATGCCTCGAAGTACTTGAAATGTGTTTTCAGGATCGAATAGGAGAGAACACACAGTGAAGTATACCTGAAGGATATTGAAGGGCCAGGCCCCAGCTCTACGTATTATCATAACTTACTGGAGTATGAGATATAGGAGAAAGTGAAAAATAAATCCAAAGAAAAGCACGGGGTCCATAGGTACGATAAGAGAACACTGTGTCAAAATCCCTGGGCAAAGACTACTCACCATGCTACCTACAGTTATCAAAAACACTGTTGGAATAAGAGTAGAAGTTTTAAGGAGGGAACTGGATCATTACCTCCACCAAGTGCCGGATCAAACTGTGATGGCTATGTGGGCCAGCGGGCCGCTAACAGCAACAGGCTGGTTGAACAAGTAATCAACAAGTAAGCTTCGCCAGAACCCTAGAAACAGATCACTGTATGTCACGGGTATGTGAATAATAATAATAATAATAATAATAATAATAATAATAATAATAATAATAATAATAATAATAATAATAATAATAATAATAATAATAATAATAATAATAATAATAATAATAATGCAATTCAGCTCATTTTAATTATTTTTCCAGACAATCTGAAGTAAAGGTACGAGTTAATGGGTTTTCAATAACAATGAATCCATTCATAATGCGACTACAGTCATATAATTCATATTAATGGTTTTGGCTCTCAATATTGGCATAGGACGTGAAGAGACCATTATTATTATTATAATTATTATTATTATTTTATTATCATTATTATTAAAGCGCCTGTTGAAAGGGAGGAAATTAAATTTGATCTGAGGAAGGAAACTCTAATTCCATGGATCGAGAGCCGTTCACCAGCATCAACGCGTCTCCCTTGAAGATAGAGGAATAATAATATACTCAAACTCGCTCTAATACCACAGGAAGCTTCACTTGCTGAAACAATGGTAATTTTTTTTGTTCGTCTCCAACACGAAAATATGCAGAGCAGGTTTAATGCAGCGTTATACAACACCTTCTACTATTAAATAATAATAACTAGATATATTACGGTCGCTGTGCAGTCTGGGAAAGAAATCCTCGTACTGAGGAACCCCAGTTTTCTCAACGTCACTGCACACGAATGTTAAGTTTCTAATGCAGTTAAATACTCTTATTAGCGGTGAAATTTTAAAGAGAATTTGAAGAGATATTCACGAGTTATCATAGGGACACTATATCCCAATTTCAATATAAATGGAAAATTAAAATAAGCAAAGCCGAAACTAATTTAAATCTTCCACTAAGAAAGCCAGTTTTGAAATCAAACTGAGGAGGAATTCTCGTGCTGCCTTAGAGACACCATCAGTAGTGTCGCTAGGGTTAGTGTCACCCAGGGCGGAAACTTTGGTGTCACCCCCATGAAATCCAAGGGCGGGGGGATGGGGGGAGTAAACTCCAGTTACGTCACTACTGCATGACCAGTGACTAATGTTTAGCAGTGAGAATGTTTAAGGGCCATAAACCGAACAGGAGAATACTTAATTGATTAATCAATTTAATTAACATTAAATTAATCAATCATAAATTTATTGAGTAATCCGAAAAAAAACAGCATAAACAAACACTACATTTTACAGAGAATAAACAGCAGCATCAGTAGTAGTGACAACAGCAGCAGTAGTAGTGATAACAGCAGCAGTAGTAGTGATAACAGCAGCAGTAGTAGTGATAACAGCAGCAGTAGTAGTGATAACAGCAGCAGTAGTAGTGATAACAGCAGCAGTAGTAGTGACAGCAGTAGCAGTAGTAGTGATAACAGCAGCAGTAGTAGTGATAACAGCAGCAGTAGTAGTGATAACAGCAGCAGTAGTAGTGACAACAGCAGCAGTAGTAGTGATAACAGCAGCAGTAGTAGTGATAACAGCAGCAGTAGTAGTGACAACAGCAGCAGTAGTAGTGATAACAGCAGCAGTAGTAGTGACAACAGCAGCAGTAGTAGTGATAACAGCAGCAGTAGTAGTGATAACAGCAGCAGTAGTAGTGACAACAGCAGCAGTAGTAGTGACAACAGTAGTAGTAGTAGTGACAGCAGTAGTCGTAGTAGTGACAGCAGTAGTCGTAGTAGTGACAACAGTAGTAGTAGTAGTGACAGCAGTAGTCGTAGTAGTGACAGCAGTAGTAGTAGTAGTGACAGCAGTAGTCGTAGTAGTGACAGCAGTAGTAGTGACAACAGCAGCAGTAGTAGTGACAACAGCAGCAGCAGAAGTAACAACAGCAGCAGTAGTAGCAGTAACAACAGCAGCAGCAGTAATGACAACAGCTGCAGCAGTAGTAACAACAGCAGCAGTGGCAGCAGCAGCATTTCTTACAACTAGTCTAAATAATACGATCAAATCGTGCAAATGTTGTACTTGAATGTAATCAAATCAAGGATATTAAAGCTAAGAATGAGAGTGACAATAATATAGGACTTACGACAGGTACTGTACCAGAGGTGGTGGTGGGATACACGAGGTGGAGGATCCTTTGTCCAGGTATAGTGCGTGTTGTTCCACACTTATGTTGACCCCCGCTAGTGGCCTAATGCTTTTTAATTAGCTTACATGTACATAGTATAAAGACTGTGACGCATGTAGGTGAGAAGGTAATGAAAATATCAAAGTGCACGTGAAGTGAGAGAGAGAGAGAGAGAGAGAGAGAGAGAGAGAGAGAGAGAGAGAGAGAGAGAGAGAGAGAGAGAGAGAGAGAGAGAGAGAGAGAGAGAGAGAGAGTACGTGAAAAATGCTACTTATTAGCTATCTTTAACTATGTAGAGGTAAATGAGATTAGGATATATATCAGAATATTCTCTCTTTGCCCTCCACTTCTCCGGCTAACTTGCAGGCTGAAATCCAATAGGTGAAAATTAATCCACGACACGATGAGAAATAGCCATGGATATTTTTGTGAACGATGGAGACAGATTTTGATCACTACTCCAATGACTATCACACCCGTCACTACTACGTGATACAAATGGACGGGAATGCATTCGCTTAAGACACATTCACAGAAGACTTTTCGACCCTTGGACTTTGAAAACTTCAAATATATCACCTCAAATGTATTCGACGTGATCAAGGCTCTAGGACCGAAAGGGAATCCTTCGCGAATGCATTCCATTCCATTTCCTTCAAGATGGCTACAGTCATTTGCCTTTTTACTACATCGCTGCTACATCTGCTTCTACGATACTATTACACCACAGAAACCATTGTTAACTGATAGTCCTGATGTATTATTTATTATTAAAGATTAGCCGGTATTCTCCCGGCCCGGGCCTTTTCCAAGTGGTGGCCCGGCCTTGGCTCCCTCTTTAGGGAGTGTCTGAGACCTAAGTCTCCCATGGGAGGAGGCACAAGTACCTCCTCATCTTTAGGACTAACTGTCCCCAGGCCTAGCCACAAGCTAGGCCTCTCTGGTCTGCCATCCCCGCCCCAAAGGGGCAAATGGGAATGACAGTCTTATGAGCTAAAGGCTCGGGCTCAGGCACCTACCCTACCCTAGAAGAGTTAGGCATGGTGTCGATCGTCCTGATGTAGTTCACAAAGCTCTTTAATAGCTGTTAATTAAATGCTTTCCATAAATACAGGAATTCTATGCAAGAAATACTTGCATCAAATGTGTTATTGCAAAACTATATTATTATTATTATTATTATTATTATTATTATTATTATTATTATTATTATTATTATTATTATTATTATTATTATTATTATTTTATTATTATTATTATTATTATTATTATTATTATTATTATTATTATTATTATTATTATTATTATTATTATTATTATTATTATTATGAGTAGAAGTTGTAGTAGTATTGGTGTGTTTCTTTGACTTAAGGCTATACAAATGCTGTGCGTATATCTATGTTTGCTTAAAAATTACAAAATGTTTGTTGTGCATTCCTTTGTTTGTAAGCTGTATTCCATTGTTTACACTTACTGATTCCATGTGACCTTCAGATAGTTTCTCGTGTTTGAGTGTATCAAAACTCTTCGGTGTTTCAAAGCATTGAATGAAATCCTATTAGGGCCAGGAGCTAAAGACTGGTAGAGCACATTGGTCACAAGGGCCAGGAGCTGCAACCTGGGAAAACCATTCCAGATACAATAGTCAGGAGCAGGAGCCTGGTAGGGTACACCAGAGAAAAGACACAGGAGCTAGAGCCTGGTAGAGCGCACCAGACAGACACCAGACATAAGGGTCGCCACTGGGGTCACAGCTTCACCCTCCAGGGGACGGAAGACTCTTCCTAACTTCTTCCTGCCCATAAAAAAAAAGAATTTTTTTTTCCCGGTTGTAGTAATGGACTCTAGGTGCCTAATATGTACCTAGGATATATGTATATATATATATATATATATATATATACATATACATATATATATATATAAATATATATATATATATATATATAAATATATATACATATACATATATATTTATGTATATATATATATATATATATATATATATATATATATATATATATATATATATATATATATATATATATATATACATATATAAATAAATATATATACATGTATATATATATATATACATGTATATATATATATACATGTATATATATATATATATATATATATATATATACACATTATATATATTATATATATATATATAAATGTGTGTATATATATATATATATATATAAATATATATATATATATATATATATATATATATATATTATATATGTATGGTATATATATATTATATATGTATGGTAGAGTTATAATTGAAAGAATTAAGAGTAAGACGGAGAATAGGATAGCAGATGAACAAGGAGGCTTTAGGAAAGGTAGGGGGTGTGTGGACCAGGTGTTTACAGTGAAACATATAAGTGAACAGTATTTAGATAAGGCTAAAGAGGTCTTTGTGGCATTTATGGATTTGGAAAAGGCGTATGACAGGGTGGATAGGGGGGCAATGTGGCAGATGTTGCAAGTGTATGGTGTAGGAGGTAGGTTACTGAAAGCAGTGAAGAGTTTTTACGAGGATAGTGAGGCTCAAGTTAGAGTATGTAGGAAAGAGGGAAATTTTTTCCCAGTAAAAGTAGGCCTTAGACAAGGATGTGTGATGTCACCGTGGTTGTTTAATATATTTATAGATGGGGTTGTAAGAGAAGTAAATGCGAGGGTCTTGGCAAGAGGCGTGGAGTTAAAAGATAAAGAATCACACACAAAGTGGGAGTTGTCACAGCTGCTCTTTGCTGATGACACTGTGCTCTTGGGAGATTCTGAAGAGAAGTTGCAGAGATTGGTGGATGAATTTGGTAGGGTGTGCAAAAGAAGAAAATTAAAGGTGAATACAGGAAAGAGTAAGGTTATGAGGATAACAAAAAGATTAGGTGATGAAAGATTGAATATCAGATTGGAGGGAGAGAGTATGGAGGAGGTGAACGTATTCAGATATTTGGGAGTGGACGTGTCAGCGGATGGGTCTATGAAAGATGAGGTGAATCATAGAATTGATGAGGGAAAAAGAGTGAGTGGTGCACTTAGGAGTCTGTGGAGACAAAGAACTTTGTCCTTGGAGGCAAAGAGGGGAATGTATGAGAGTATAGTTTTACCAACGCTCTTATATGGGTGTGAAGCGTGGGTGATGAATGTTGCAGCGAGGAGAAGGCTGGAGGCAGTGGAGATGTCATGTCTGAGGGCAATGTGTGGTGTGAATATAATGCAGAGAATTCGTAGTTTGGAAGTTAGGAGGAGGTGCGGGATTACCAAAACTGTTGTCCAGAGGGCTGAGGAAGGGTTGTTGAGGTGGTTCGGACATGTAGAGAGAATGGAGCGAAACAGAATGACTTCAAGAGTGTATCAGTCTGTAGTGGAAGGAAGGCGGGGTAGGGGTCGGCCTAGGAAGGGTTGGAGGGAGGGGGTAAAGGAGGTTTTGTGTGCGAGGGGCTTGGACTTCCAGCAGGCATGCGTGAGCGTGTTTGATAGGAGTGAATGGAGACAAATGGTTTTTAATACTTGACGTGCTGTTGGAGTGTGAGCAAAGTAACATTTATGAAGGGATTCAGGGAAACCGGCAGGCCGGACTTGAGTCCTGGAGATGGGAAGTACAGTGCCTGCACTCTGAAGGAGGGGTGTTAATGTTGCAGTTTAAAAACTGTAGTGTAAAGCACCCTTCTGGCAAGACAGTGATGGAGTGAATGATGGTGAAAGTTTTTCTTTTTCGGGCCACCCTGCCTTGGTGGGAATCGGCCGGTGTGATAATAAAAAAAATAATAAAATAAATATATATATATATATATATATATATATATATATATATATATATATATATATAAATATAGATATATAAATATATATATATATATATATATATATATATATATATATATATATATATATATATATATATATATATATATATATATATATATATATATATATATATATACTGTGAAAGAGTAGTCTAAATTCCAAGCGCTTTCGTGACTACTCACATTGTCAAGGAACTATGAAAGTAATACATCAAAGGAAGGCTATTAAAGGGCTTAGACCCTTAGGAAGTTGACTGTGAGGTGTGGTCTAAGCCCTTTAATTGCCTTCCTTTGGTGTTATTGGTAACTTAAGCAATAACTGTACAAACATATAAGACATTGCTCATTTGTTCTCAAAATAAGATCGTATTTATCTGCCTAAATAAAATTGGTAATAACCAGCCACGTAGAAAATTACTAGAATATTGGAGTCAATAAATACTTTTATGATTGTGAGTTGACGTGTAGAGAAGATTGTTAGTTGACATGTGTAAAGAAGATTGTGAGTTGACATGTGTAAAGAAGATTGTGAGTTGACATGTGTAAAGAAGATTGTGAGTTGACATGTGTAAAGAAGATTGTGAGTTGACGTGTGTAGAGAAGATGGGAAGATGGGCATAGCTCTCAACAGTAGATACTGAGAACAACACTACATGGCTGCCAGATGTGTCAGGGGTAACTATAGCTCAGCACATTCAAGCTAAGAATCACAACACTGTCTGTGGAGGAGCAGAGCTTTTTTTATCACTCCAACTGCAGCTACATAAGAAAATAATATAGGTGCCTTTCATCTCTCTTCCTGGTCCCCTTCCAGTCTCTCCTTCCTCACTCTCTCCCTCTTCCACTCTCATTCCCTCTTCCTCTTCCGCTCTCATTCACTCTTCCTTGCTCTCTCCCTTTTAACGCTTCCCTCGTTATTTCTTTCATCGTCTTTTCCTTTCTCATTTGCCCCTTTATTTCTTCCTCTTCCACTTCCCTCCTTCCCTTTTAAATCATCTTCACTCTCCTCCTCTTCCCCTCTCTCTTTCCTTTAACCCTTCCCTCTTAATTTATCTCATCTTTTCCTTTCTCATTTCTCCCTTTATCTCTTTCTCTTCCACTTTTCCCTTTCCTTCTAAATCATCTTCACTCTCTCCCTCGAATCGTCTCTCTCCTTTATCTTTCCTTCTCTCCCTCCCATATCTTCTATCTCCACATTTCCCATTTTCTTTTTATCCTCTTTTACCGCTTCCTCTTGCAATTCTCTATCGCTCTCCTCTTCCATCCCAGCTTTCCAGCCCCGGCGGTCAAATTTCCAGGCGGACTCTCACTTACAACCAATGTTTCCAATTTTCTAAGTTGTCTTGCTGCTATTTTATTCACTGAATATTACAACTGCTTTTAACTGCACTCCTGGTTTCCTTTCTCCAAAAAAATGAGAAAATTTTAAAATCTAGAATTCCCGAATATGTAAGAGCAAATAATAATAATTAAAAATAATAATATTGTTATTGTGGGTGGTAATGATAATAATAATAATAATAATAATAATAATAATTATAATAATAATAATAATAATAATAATAATAATAATAATAATAATAATAATAATAATAATAATAATAATAATAATAATAATAATAATTATAATAATAATAATAATAATAATAGTTCAAGATAAAGTTTCTAGACAGTAACGTCGTGTAATTTTATATAGATTTAATGGGTTAGTTGTGAATTGTTCCGTCGACGTCATTGTGACTTATTTAATTAAGTCCATATTCCCCGTAATTAATATTTATATAAATTTGAAGCGCTGTCATTGGTGATTATGATGGTAGTGGCAGTGGTGATGATTGTGGTGGTGATGGTAGGGTAGCTTATGATGGTAGTGGCGGTGGTGATGATTGTGGTGGTGATGGTAGGGTAGCTTATGATGGTAGTGGCAGTGGTGATGATTGTGGTGGTGATGGTAGGGTAGCTATGTTATATTTGTCAGGAAACAGGACAGGCACCTCCTTAGAAGGAGTTTTGTCCAATGATGAACAGTAAATAATTTCGTGTCCCCTGGCTTACTAGTCCTTGCTCTTACACCCCACTTAAAAAGACGGAAGATCAGTACGTGATAATGCCCCAAAATATGTTAAAAGAATAATGCTAAAGGACAATGCACAGCGCTGTGTGGCTACTGATGACAGACTAAACATTGTTTTGTCTGGTATCAACTGATGACTGACCAAGAGGTGTTTTGTTTGCTACTCTACTGCACACAGTTTCATTCTGTCTTCACAATTCTTCTTTCATTCTGAAAATATTCAATTTATTTCATAAATTTTTCTTATCCAATCTTATGAAAGAACTCTACCAAAATTATTTTCAATAATAAAATAAGTAAGATTGCTCAACCATCTCTCATTATTTTTCGGTACCTCAGAACAACACTTATATTTAATGCCAAGATCGAGGTCAGTGCGGCTCAGCAGCGCTAAGAAGTGAAGGCTCTGTCCACCGTCCGCTAACCACGGGACAGCTGCCTCTCAGATACATAAAATAATACTCCTACTTAAATTAATTATTTTCAGTTAATATGTTGTTTAAAAGTTTCCAATTTATTATACTGTTTTTAATAGATGTTTTACAATTTTGTTTTCTTCTTTGTCTTTGTAATTCTGGCCATTAGTTTAGTAAATTTCTCACCCTTCTTTTAAATTATTGTTTATTACTAGTTTTTTTCTTTATCAACAACTCTTAACCTAAGGAGGAATTCCATATAGTTCTAATGTATTTTTTATTAATATATATTAAAAAATCGCTATCTTATTACAGTCAGCTTCGTTACCACTGACCGGGAGCATCATATCTCATTCTTAACTCTTTTCTTCCTGGAGTAAATGTTTCTCTTTCGTTCAACAGTTTTATCTCTGCACAGTTTATAAAGATGTGGTTACACTTTAATCTTTTCTGCAAATTTTCTTGCAAACTTTCTTTCCTCTTACCCTGTGAAAACTGCTTATTTTTGTGTCTCTATCAGTGGACATACTCAGCTTTTTAGCGAGTTGCATTATGGGAAGGAAAAAAAAATATGTCACATTGCTTGGCTGCCTTGACCTATCATATGTTATTGTCCGTCTAAGGTTAATTTTCATAAAATCTTCGCAGCCTGGCCCTGGTCACTGTTTATGTAAGCAAGGCTTACACTGGCCATAGCAACTGTTTGTGTAAGCCTGGCTTATTCTAGTCCTGGCCACCGGTTTTGTAAGCCTGGCCTGTCCAGGCCCTGGCTACGGCTGCTGTTCCATACCCTAGGCCTTTAATCATACTGGAATATTCCGTGTTTTTTACTATATATTTTTAAATTGTCTCTCTGAGCTACCGGAACACAATCACTTATTGTTTACCCTGTTACCATAAAGGGGGTTAAAAATGCAGAAAATGCTCTCCTCTTTCATATCTCGTTGCCTTTTATATCCAGATGGATAAATTCTGTGTGCGGATGCATGTTTGTTGTGCTTTTATGTGTGTGTGTGTGTGTGTGTGTGTGTGTGTGAGTGTGTGTGTGTGTGTGTGTGTGTGTGTGTGTGTGTGTGTGTGTGTGTGTGTGTGTGTGTGTGTGTGTGTGTGTGTGTGTGTGTGTGTGTGTGTGTGTGTGTGTGTGTGTAAGGAGGGGAGGTGAAGAAGGGGGCTGGAGAAGATGGGTTCATCTGACCTTTCTCGGAAAGGTCGAACAACACTTGGCGTTGCGAATAATATACATCGAGGTGTGTGTGTTTCTATGTATATAAACTGAAAGTTTATTTTAATCCCTCTCATGGGGAATTCAAGTGCCAATTGTTAATGAGTCGATGGATTTCGGCTTTAATGACCCTCGAGCAGCTGATAGGTCTTAAACTTTAAACGAACGTGACTGTAGACCTTTCATCTTTTCCCGATTGTGACGTAGGCTTCTGTGCCGAACAACAGAAATTCGTCAGATTTAGTAATTACCTCTATTGCGTTCAAAATGAAAGTAAAACGATTTTATTTCCATGCAGCAGACAAAACCAGAACTAAGTGTTGCAGTTGGCATTTTAAGGCACGTAATCGCCAGGTGAGAGCAAAATTACTTGTGTCTGTTAATTTGAGAATGGTGATTCTATGCGGAAGGAAATAAAATCTCTGGAAGAAGGTCATGGTTCTCTGTTTGTAAGATCTGATACAGCAGGCCGCAGGAGCGTCCAACATTGGTCCCACAGGCCGAATCTTGAGTACTGGACTGTGGAGTATGTCTGGCCAAAATAAAAATTAGCACTATTTTCTTTATTAGCTAACGTCAGGCTTGTAACCGTACCAATAAAGATTATGGAACTATTTTTCAAACTCTTATTTCCATTAAATCTACTTATTTCTTAATAACATGCCAATTCAACGTTAATATCAATAAAAAATTCATACAGCCCACGAAAAATGGCTTTCTGGTCATGTGGCCCACTCATGGATAAAACTTTGACGTCCCTGAGAAAGGTGATGCAGATGGAACTGCTATGTCAGGTAAATACTTTACTGACACCCTGAACCAAGTCACTAATTCATACCAACACGTTGACTACCTGTTGAAATGTCTCGGGATCACTACCTCAGGATTCACAGTCCTGAACCTGGCCTCCTGGTTATTGGTCTGATCAGAAAGGCTATTAGTGCTACCAGAGCGCTGACCAACGTTAAGCACCACAGGACGACTGCCTAAGAACTTTCTGGGAGAACTCGTCACAGTTAGGAGTTTACAACTGAAAGTGCGATCACTTTAGGTCATTGCATTTTTTTTTCAAAACTTGTCGAATCATATACCTTTACATCCAGTTAGAGGATTGTTGGTGATCCTTCTCAGACAGTTGTAACAACTGTCTCTTGGCCTTCTGTCTGCTGTGTTTTATTACATTCAGAGGTGTCTAATATAAAGGAATTACTGATGTACTCAGAAATTTCCAAAACAGCATAGCAGTTATGTTGTGTTGACTACACCAGCAGTTAGGTATGATGGGTTACCATCAGCAGCAGTTGGATATGATGGATAACCAACAGAAGAAGTTAGATTTGCTTGCAACAACACTTGGGTATGATGAATTACCTGCAGCAATAGTTCTGTACGATGGGTTGTCTGCAGGGTATTGTACCTTTAAATTAGTTTTGGGTATGATGGGTTGCCTACAGCAGCAGTTGGGTATGATGAGTTGCACCAGCAGTTGGATGTAATGGGCTGCCTGTAGCAGCAACAGTTGGTATAATCACCTACCTGCAGCAGCAACAGTTGATATAATGGGCTGCCCGCAGCAGCAACAGTTGGGTATATTGGGCTGCCTGCAGCAATAATAGTAGGTATAATGGGCTTCCTACAGCAGCAACAGTTGGTGTAATGGGTTCCAAGCAGCAACAAAAACCATACCAAGGGTGGGGATAGAACCCGCGATCTGAGAGTCTCAAAACTCCAGACCGACGCGTTAGCCACTGGACCAGCCAGCCACAATAAGATTCATCCAACTAGATATATTTCTATACCATAGGAAGGTTAGCATAGGCACCTCTGTGACCACAAATGCAAGTTTTTACAGAAGAATCTCCAGCTAGCGTGGCCGTGACGAACTCTAGCTCAAGTCCCCTTAAAGCCGTTAACATGACTCACAAAATCGTAATAACACGATTGCAAACAAACCATACCACTTGTGGTCACAGTGGTGCCTATGCTAACCTTCCTATGGTGTAGAAATATACCTAGTTGGACGAATCTTATTGTAGCTAGCTGGTCCAGTGGCTAACGCGACGGTCTGGAGTTTTGACTCTCTGATCGCGGGTTCTATCCCCGTCCGCGGTATGGTTTGTTTGCAATCGTGTCATTACGATTTCATGAGTCATGCAGCAATAGTTGGGTATAATATGCTACCTGCAGCAGCTACATAAACCCTCTTCGTTAAGCAAAACTCGACAGTGTCATGTTACACACGGTATATCATCATACTCGTCATGATTCACCATTCATATCTTGCTATTCACACACACACACACACACACACACACACACACACACACACACACACACACACACACACACACACACACACGAGGGATATCAGGAAGTATTTTTTCAGTCATAGAATTGTCAGGAAGTGGAACAGCCTAGAAAGTGACGTAGAGGCAGGAACCATACATTGTTTTAAGACGAAGTTTGATAAAGCTCATGGAGCAGGGAGAGAGAGAGGACCTAGTAGCGATCTGTGAAGAGGCGGGGCCAGGAACTATAAATCGACCCCTATAACCACAAATAGGTGAGTACACACACACAGGAAAAAGTTTCAAGCATTTAGCAACGCTCTTGGCAACAAGCCAATTCACACACAAAAAAACAGATGAGTTTTAAAGCGAATAAAATTTGAACATTAAAATGGTATAAAATACCGACAGGTTGTTAGGTAAGACACATATGCAACAGTTAGGTATCTTTATTGTGAAACGTTTCGCCTACACAGTAGGCTTCTTCAGTCAAGTACAAGAAAGGTTGATAGAAGCAGAAGATACTTGAAGACGATGTAATCAGTCCATCACCCTTAAAGTTTTGAGGTGGTCAGTCCCTCAGTCTGGAGAGGAGCATAGTTTCATACTATGGAACTATGCTCCTCTCCAGACTGAGGGACTGACCACCTCAAAACTTTAAGGGTGATGGACTGATTACATCGTCTTCAAGTATCTTCTGCTTCTATCAACCTTTCCTGTACTTGACTGAAGAAGCCTACTGTGTAGGCGAAACGTTTCACAATAAAGATACCTAACTGTTGCATATGTGTCTTACCGAATAAAATTTGTTGTAAGAGAAGCCGTTTACGAGAGTCTTACATAAAAGTGTCTCTATATCTCATGTGTGTTGGACGAACTCGCTGGCGAGCCACATGCATACTTGATACGCAAACATTCAATAAATCAATATATTTGAGTCCATGACTAATGCACCTCACTGGGGAACCGGCAGAGCCATGTATAGCAACTCCAGCGGAAGGGAAACTAAAATATCTTCAGTGTATTTTGAGATGTTTATCGTCTCAAAATACACCGAAAATATAAATAAAACGCAAAATACACTGAAGATGTAACAAAACCCGTTATATAGAATTGTAAATAGGCAGTCGGTAAATACCTACATTATGTAAGTTACCTATTTTAAAAAAATAGGTAACTTACATAATGTAGGTATTTACTGACAGAATCTGAATAAGTTACTCAAGTGAAATTATTCTGAGACAATTAAAGAGTTTATGATTTTTTTTACAGCTGTTACCAAAACAATGTGAAGACGAACAATTTGCAGAGAAAATCTTCATTCTGATATTTCCTTCAGTGTTGAGCGAAACGTTGTCAGAATAAAGACTTGCTCTAAAAAAAACACACTACTCTATTAGTAGGTACCAATTGCTAGTCAATTCATCAACGATGGCGACGAGAATATCGAGTATATCCGAGTATATCTCTCAGTATAAGAAAGAAAAAGAAAACTCAGTGTATATCCACTGAGAGTTTCCTTTTTTCCCATATTTTAAAAATTCATATATTCTCAACTGGAAGTTTACAGGAAACCTTTCAGCCGTAATGACCCTCGAGTAGTCGGCAGGTTTTTAAACCACTAAAATAACTGACCTGGATGTAAATTACCTTAAATTATACTTCAAAAAAATCTTTGCCTACAAAATATAATATCTAATTTATTTATGACATATTCTGCTTGGCAATTTTAATCAAAATTATTTTACATTCATATCAACTAATTATTTTTCCAGTGCATCACGACGCATTTGCGTGTGGTGTGAGTGCATCAAAACACACTTTCAGAGTTTGAGTGCATCGCAAGTTACGTGTGAGGGGTGTGAGTGCGTTATGACGCACATGCTTGGGGGGTGTGAGTGCATCCGGACATGCGTGTGGTGTGAGTGCGTCACGATGCACTCGCGTGGGATGAAAGAAGAAAGAGCGAGGGGAAGAAATAATGAGGAAAAATATTTCTCATTGGGAAGATTAAAGCATGTTTGTTTTTAATTAATCTCAAGTGTACGTATTTTTATGTTTGTACAGCATTTTGTGAGTTGATTAAAAATGCAATAACTAACATACACACACACACACACGCACACACACACACACACACACACACACACACACACACACACACACACACACACACACACACACACACACACACACACACACACACAGCCAAGGACCACTGAGACTTACCTTAAACGCACAAGCCACCTACCTTTCAGTACATAATAAACCCACACATAATTCCACACAAAATTACACACAGTTCCTCACAAGAGGTTACTGCAAAAGCTAGAGGATCAGGCACACATAACAGGAAAGGCACTGCAATGGATCAGGGAATATCTGACAGGGAGGCAACAACGAGTCACGGTACGCGACGAGGTGTCAGAGTGGGCGCCTGTGACAAGCGGGGTTCCACAGGGGTCAGTCCTAGGACCTGTGCTGTTCTTGGTATACGTGAACGACATAACGGAAGGGATAGACTCAGAAGTGTCCTTGTTTGCAGATGATGTGAAGTTAATGAGAAGAATCAAATCGGACGAGGATCAGGCAGGACTACAAAGAGACCTGGACAGGCTACAAGCCTGGTCCAGCAACTGGCTCCTTGAATTTAACCCTGCCAAATGCAAAGTCATGAAGATTGGGGAAGGGCAAAGAAGACCGCAGACACAATATAGTTTAGATGGCCAAAGACTGCAAACCTCACTCAAGGAAAAAGATCTGGGGGTGAGTATAACACCGAGCATATCTCCTGAGGCGCACATCAATCAGATAACTGCTGCAGCATACGGGCGCCTGGCAAACCTACAGATAGCGTTCCGATACCTCAGTAAGGATTCGTTTAAGACTCTGTATACCATCTACGTCATTCCCATACTGGAGTATGCAGCACCAGTTTGGAATCCACACCTAGTCAAGCACGTCAAGAAATTAGAGAAAGTGCAAAGGTTTGCAACAAGACTAGTCCCAGAGCTACGGGGATTGTCCTATGAAGAAAGGTTGAGGGAAATCGGCCTGACGACACTGGAGGCCAGGAGGGTCAGGGGAGACATGATAACGACATATAAAATACTGCGCGGAATAGACGAGGTGGACAAAGACGGGATGTTCCAGAGATGGGACACAGACACAAGAGGTCACAATTGGAAGTTGAAGACTCAGATGAATCAAAGGGATGTTAGGAAGTATTTCTTCAGTCATAGAGTAGTCAGGCCATGGAATAGCCTAGAAAGTGATGTAGTGGAGGCAGGAACCATACATAGTTTTAAGGCGAGGTATGATAGAGCTCATGGGGCAGGGAGAGAGAGAACCTAGTAGCAATCAGCGAAGAGGCGGGGCCAGGAGCTGTGACTCGACCCCTGCAACCACAAATAGGTGAGTACAAATAGGTGAATACACACACACACACACACACACACACACACACACACACACACACACACACACAACAAGTACGTGTGCAAACAAACTAACGCTAACTGAAATTTAAAATTCGACAACACGAGCCTGAAAATATTAGATCAATATGTTCTGATCACACTAACCTGTCATCACGTCTCACGGGAAGGCTCTTAGACAGCATCTTGAAGAAACTTAAAATTATATATACGCCGAGAAGTGTATATCAGCAAATAGGAGAGTTGATACATGGCAGTAGAGGCTGTATATACCACAGGAGTTCCTTCAACGGGAGTGTCACACACTACACCCGTGTCACACACAACACCCGTGTCACACACACCACCCGTGTCACACACAACACCCGTATCACACACAACACCCGTATCACACACAACACCCGCGTCACACACACCACCCGTGTCACACACACCACCCGTGTCACACACAACACCCGTATCACACACAACACCCGTGTCACACGCAACACCCGCGTCACACACACCACCCGTGTCACACACAACACCCGTGTCACACACAACACCCGTGTCACCAGGGGTTAGAGAGGTGCGTCATCAAGGAAGATGTTAAGTGTCACGTAGGTGTTCTCAGGTAATTTAGATGACAGGTGAGCACCACACGCAAGAGAACCACCTGTGTAAGTAGCCACCTGGTTTAGATAGCCACTTGTGTAGGTAATCACCTGGTGTAGGTAACTGTTGGTGTAGGTAACCACTGGAGTAGGTAACCCCCTGGTGTAGGTAACCACCTGGTGTAGGTAGCCCCCTGGTGTAGGTAGCCCCCTGGTGTAGATTGTCCCCTGGTGTAGGTAGCCCCCTGGTGTTGGTAGCCCCCTGGTGTAGGTAGCCTCCTGGTGTAGGTAGCCCCCTGGTGTAGGTAGCCCCCTGGTGTAGATTGTCCCCTGGTGTAGGTAGCCCCCTGGTGTTGGTAGCCCCCTGGTGTAGGTAGCCCCCTGGTGTTAGTAGCCCCTGGTGTTGGTAGCCCCCTGGTGTAGGTAGCCCCCTGGTGTTGGAAGCCCCCCACCCACAAGCTCAGCCACCTAGTCTTAATAATTATTCCATTTCAAGATTATAATAGCAGGAACATGTGTGGAAGGGAGACAACAATAAATTATATTGTTTATAATAAAAACATTGTTTTCTTAGGTTAATTATGTTGTAATTAGTTGGCTGGTTTTATTGGTTTATAATTAATTTGTTGGGCTTAATTCTAGTGTGTTGATTTATAGCCCATCGTCTGCACGTGGGATGTTAAGATTATAAATTGCTTATCTACTATCAATTAGGAGTATAATCCTTATATACAGCAGGAATATCAGTAATCTCTTGGTGATCGACACCATGCCTAACCCTTCTAGGGTAGGGTAGGTGCCTGAGCCCGAGCCGTTAGCTCATAAGACTGTCATTCCCATTTGCCTCCTCGTGGCGGGGATGGCAGACCAGAGAGGCCTAGCTTGTGGCTAGGCCTGGGGACAGTTGGTCCCAAAGATGAGGAGGTACTTGTGCCTCCTCCCATGGGAGACTTAGGTCTCAGACACTCCCTAAAGAGGGAGCCAAGGCCGGGCCACCACTTGGAAAAGGCCCGGGCCGGGAGAATACCGGCTAATCTTTAATAATAATAATAATCTCTTGGTGTATATACCTTAAGCGATATTCACTTTTCGGTGAATAATACAGTAAAATGCTATACATAGAGATATACCCCTTGGTGTATATAATCAAAGATTTACACACCTTTCTGTATATACACCGATATACACAGAGCTGCACATCATACAGGTCCTATTCTGTATATATATACACAAATGTACACTTCTCAGTGTATATTTGCTGATACACACTTCTCGGCGTATATATAATGTTAAGTTTCTTCAAGATGCTGTCTAGCCTTTCCGTGACGTGATGACAGGTTAGTGCGATAAGAACATATTGATCTGATATTTTGAGGCTCGTGTTGTCGAATTGGAAATTTCAGTTAGTGTTAGTCTGTTTGCACACGTACGTGTTTTGTGAATGTGTGTGTGTACGTGTGTGTGTGTGTGTACTCACCTATTTGTACTCACCTATTTGTGGTTGCAGGGGTCGAGTCTTAGCTCCTGGCCCCGCCTCTTCACCGGTTGTTACTGGGCCCTCTCTCTCCCCGCTCCATGAACTTTATCAAACCTCGTCTTAAAACTGTGTATGGTTTCTGCCTCCACTACGTCATTTTCTAGGCTATTCCACTGCTTTACAACTCTATGACTGAAGAAATACTTCCTAATATCTCTCTGACTCATTTGTGTCTTCAACTTCCAATTGTGGCCTCTTGTTTCTGTGTCCCCTCCCTGGAACATCCTGTCTTTGTCCACCTTGTCTATTCCACGCAGTATTTTATATGTCGTTATCATGTCTCCCCTGACCCTCCTGTCCTCCAGTGTCGTCAGGCCGATTTCCCTTAATCTTTCTTCATAGGACATTCACCTTAGCTCTGGAACTAAACATGTCGCAAACCTTTGTACTTTCTCTAGTTTCTTGACGTGCTTTATCAAGTGCGGGTTCCAAACAGGTGCTGCATACTCCAGTATGGGCCTGACATACACGGTGTACAGTGTCTTGAACGATTCCTTACTAAGGTATCGGAATGCTGTTCTCAGGTTTGCCAGGCGCCCATATGCTGCAGCAGTTATCTGATTGATGTGTGCTTCCGGAGACATGCTCGGTGTTATACTCACCCCAAGATCTTTCTCCTTGAGTGAGGTTTGCAGTCTTTGGCCACCTAGCCTATACTCTGTCTGTGGTCTTCTGTGCCCTTCCCCTATCTTCATGACTTTGCATTTGGCAGGATTAAATTCGAGAAGCCATTTGCTGGACCAGGTGTCCAGTCTGTCCAGGTCTCTTTGAAGTCCTGCCTGGTCCTCATCAGATTTAATTCTCCTCATTAACTTCACATCATCTGCAAACAGGGACACTTCTGAGTCTAACCCTTCCATCATGTCGTTCACATATACCAAAAACAGCACTGGTCCTAGGACCGACCCCTGTGGGACCCCTCTCGTCACAGGTGCCCACTGTGATACATCATTACGTACCATGACTCGTTGTTGCCTCCCTGTCAGGTATTCTCTGATCCATTGCAGTGCCCTTCCTGTTATATGCGCCTGATGCTCTAGCTTCTGCACTAATCTCTTGTGAGGAACTGTGTCAAAGGCCTTCTTGCAGTCCAAGAAGATGCAATCAACCCACCCCTCTCTCTCGTGTCTTACTTCTGTTATTTTATCTTAAAACTCCAGAAGGTTTGTGACACAGGATTTGCCTTCCATGAATCCGTGCTGGTTGGCATTTATACTCTTGTTCCGTTCCAGGTGCTCCACCACTCTCCTCCTGATAATCTTCTCCATAACTTTGCATACTATACACGTCAATGACACAGGTCTATAGTTTAGTGCCTCTTTTCTGTCTCCTTTTTTAAAAATGGGAACTACATTTGCCGTCTTCCATACCTCAGGTAGTTGCCCAGTTTCCAGGGACGTGTTGAAGATTGTGGTAAGTGGCACGCACAACATATCTGCTCCCTCTCTAAGGACCCACGGGGAGATGTTGTCCGGTCCCATTGCCTTTGAGGTATCGATGTCCCTTAGCAGTTTCTTCACCTCCTCCTCATCTGTATGTATGTCGTCCAACACTTGTTGGTGTATTCCTTGCTGGTGTCCCCATCTGATCTGTCCCCCCAGAGTCCTTCCTGTCTCTACTGTAAATACTTCCTTAAATCTCGTGTTGAGCTCCTCACATACCTCTTGATCGTTTCTTGTGAGTTCTCCACCTTCTTTCCTCAGCCTTATCACCTGGTCCTTGACTGTTTTCTTCCTCCTAATGTGGCTATACAGTAGTTTCGGGTCAGATTTGACTTTCGATGCTATGTCGTTTTCATACTGTCGCTGGGCCTTCCTCCTCATCTGTGCATACTCGTTTCTGGCTCTTCTACTAATCTCCTTGTTTTCCTGGGTCCTATGCCTGCTGTACCTTTTCCATTCTCTGTTGCACTTAGTTTTAGCCTCCCTACACCTTCGGGTAAACCAAGGACTCGTTTTGGTCTTCCTATTATTTCTGTTTCCCTTGGGAACAAACCTTTCCTCTGCCTCCTTGCACTTTGTTGCCACATATTCCATCATCTCGTTTACTGATTTTCCTACCATTTCTCTGTCCCACTGAACCTCCTGCAGGAAGTTTCTCATACCTGTGTAGTCCCCCCTTTTATAGTTTGGCCTGTCCCCTTCAGTTCCTGTTACCTTCTCCACTTGTAACTCTACTATATAATCGAAACTCAGAACCACGTGATCGCTAGCTCCAAGGGGCCTCTCGTAAGTGATGTCCTCAATGTCTGAACTGCTCAGGGTGAACACTAGATCCAGTCTTGCTGGCTCATCCTCCCCTCTCTCTCTCTGGTTGTGTCCCTGACATGTTGATGCATGAGGTTTTCAAGTACCACATCCATCATCTTGGCTCTCCATGTTTCGGGACCCCCATGTGGCTCCAGGTTTTCCCAGTCGATCTCCCTGTGGTTGAAATCGCCCATTACCAGTAACTTTGCTCTGCTCGAGTGAGCTCTTCTTGCCACCTCAGCCAGTGTGTCCACCATCACCCTGTTGTTTTCTTCGTACTCCTCTCTTGGCCTCCTGCAGTTCTGTGGTGGGTTATGCATCACTCCAATGACTACTTTATGTTCTCCGGACTGAATTGTACCTACAATGTAGTCTCTTTCTCCAATCATGTCCATGCCTTCCATTTCCTCAAATCCCCATCGGTGTTTTATGAGCAGTGCAACCCCTCCTCCCCCTCTACTCCTTCTATCTTTCCTCAGGATCTGATATCCCGTTGGGAAGACTGTGTCTGTTATTGTCTCAGCGAGTTTTGTTTCTGTGACTGCTATGATGTCTGGGGATTTTTCACTGATTCTTTCGTTCCACTCCTCATGTTTATTCGTTATTCCATCCGTGTTTGTGTACCAAACTTTCAGTTTCTTTTCTATCATTGTGGTCATGCAAGAATATTGGGGTTGGGGGAGCGAGAGCCTTGGTGGGGGCCTATATGGGGCTGTGGTGTAGGTGGGGTTTGTGATGATGGGGGTGGGGTCAGAATGCCCATAAGGGACAGCTGTTGAGGTGAGGTTTGTGATATGGGGGTTGGTGGCAGAGGGAACAGTGAGTGGGTTGTAGTATAGGTTGCTCAGTTGCGTTGGGAATGTCGCGGTTGGAGTCTTTTGGTGGGAGATTCTGTGGGGTGTGTTTGCCCTTCCTCCTGTGTCTGGGTCCTGCTCATCTTCGTCATTGCCTCTCGTTCCTCCTTGCGTCTCTGTACCCTCTCTTTCAGTGTAGTCCTTTCTTCTTGTGTTCTGTCGCGGTCGAGGTATACTCTCTGGTACCCCTGTTTGTCCCTCAGTCTTGCTTTCTCTTGCAGAATCCTGGTTCGAACTGATTCTTCCTTGAAAGTTACTCTGACAGGCCGTATCCTTCCACTCGCAAACCACCCAATTCTCTGAAAATTTGTCACCTGGGTCATATCGCCCTCACCTATTGTTTTCATGATGCCTTCAATCATTTTTTTCTCCTCCTGTTTTATTTCTTCAAAGTTGTCCCCCTTGGCTTCTTGGAGCCCGTACACAAAAACTGACCTCGCCCTTTCCTCCTCCCACTGAGTCTCCATCTGCTTCCTCTGAGGCATTTTATTTCCTTCCATTGACATGTTCTTGCCTTCAGTCCCTGTCATATCTGAAACTTCTATTCTCAGTGAACTGTCTTTCATGACCAGCTGTCCCTTGCTACTGCAGTTGGCTGTTAGAATCTCTGCATATAGCATACCTTCATTGTCTTCGGACCTGTCATTTGATCTTAGTGTGCTCCTCGTCTTTTCCCTGGCCCCACGTGGGTCTGATAGGGCTTTCGCGTACGGCATGTCTCCGTTGTTGCTTACTGTCCCCTTGTCTGCGCCTGACATTGAATTTCCTGATGTCACATCTGAATTGTCATTTGTCTCTCTAATCTGTTTCAGGCTTTGCAGTTTCTCTTCTAAGCACTGTATCCTAGCTTCTGCTGCTAAGACCTGTACTTCCCACTTCCTGCACTGTGTGTGTGTGTGTGTGTGTGTGTGTGTGTGTGTGTGTGTGTGTGTGTGTGTGTGTGTGTGTGTGTGTGTGTGTGTGTGTGTGTGTGTGTGTGTGTGTGTGTGTGTGTGTGTGTGTGTGTGTGTGTGTGTGTGTGTGTGTGCGTGTGTGTGTGTGTGTGTGTGTGTGTGTGTGTGTGTGTGTGTGTGTGTGTGTGTGAGTGTGTACGCATGTCTTCATCACCGTAACTCGAGCAAAAAAGGGGTCAGACAAGACGGCCAATTCGACTCCTCACGCACACCTCCAGCACACCTCCAGCACACCTCCAGTACACCTCCAGTACACCTCCAGCACACCTCCAGCACACCTCCAGCACACCTCCAGCACACCTCCAGCACACCTCCAGCGCACCTCCAGCACACCTCCAGAGAACGAGCCTTGTCTGGGCTCAGCAATTAACCCTCTCCAACACCACTGGTATAATATTCCTTGTTTTTTTTTCATGTTCGAATTTGGGTCGTCGTTCTTGTCATCATCCTCATTATCATCCTTGTTAGTCTCGCCATCTTCGTCCTCGTTATCCTCGTCATCATCATAATCATTATAATCAATATCAGTAACTTGTTTGATTTATTACTGGCCAGACTACCGGCAATATATTAAGTAAATTGAAGCATTTGCAATTAATGAGATACTTGTCAGGCATCCCCGAAGGGGACCTTTAAATGGGTGCCTGGATTTTATCTTCACGTTTTTCTTCCTTCAACTTTTCGTTTATATTTCGCTCATAACATTAGTCCTCATCCGATTAGCTTCAGATTTTCAACGCAGGTCGACAGTAACTAGGGCAAGATTCTCGGGAAAAAAATGACTTGTGTGGATGCCCAGTGACCAAAATTGTTGAACACCTTTCCGGGATCCTGTAATGGCTCTGATAACCTTCAAAACCCTCTGCAGCGTAGCTTCAAACGATTCAAATGTACTCTACTTTGACGACGAAGGAAAGTGAAATTCAAGTGTGTTAGTACTAGCCCATTTTGTACTAGAGCCGCCACATTCATAGTAGCAGATCTCATCTTCTAATAACTTCTTTGAAGAATTTAGCTTGTAACTTCAAACCGCCTTGTCCGATCGGCTCAGATTTTCAACCCTGGTCAACTATTAGTCAGTGAAAGTTGATGGAACATTCAACAAGTGCAGGTGCACCTCTGCTCACTTTCATACAATCTGTTTCCATGAGAAAACTTTAGAAAGTCAATGCTGATTAACTTCAAAATTTCAACACTCATTTGTCCTTATCAGAAGAAAATTGGAATTGCTGTTGTTAATATTTTACATTATAGGGATAACAAAATGTCATAGACATAAATTAAAAAAATGGAAATTAAAAGAAAAATAAATAAGATGAACATAAGTGATTCCAATTTGGTAATTGCAGAATTTGATTGCTTAGCTCATTTGGTGCTGTGATGATTATATTCGATATATTAACCCTGAGGGTTAGTAACCTAGGATAACCCAGGAAAGTCATGTCATCAGAAGGACTTATTTCCATTGCTTTTCTTTAATCCCCTTCCCCAGGATACGACTTACACCAATTAGCTAACACCCAAGCTTCTACTTACTAAGTAAGCATGTGTAAAGGAAACATGTTCAGCATTTCTGTCAACAGTATGTATACCGTTATATATACCTGTGTATACAGCGGTGAAATTCGAACCCCTCCTCCGAGGGAAATCGAGTCACACCAGACCACTTTGGATCTGTTCGTTGATCATTCTTTACATCCTCTGTACAAAACGGAAGATCGACTGCGACTGCACCAACGTGGCCAGATAAATCTCTCGGTAAACTACGTGCGGAGCAGTCGGTGATTTTCACAAGTATCACCCACTCAAGGAATCCATACAGAACCCAGCACGACATTTCCACTCATCCGGAGATCAAACTCTGGTCCATTGGTATGCGCTGAGGTTGCTCTCAGTTGAGCTTACTTGGCTCAACTGATTGATTATGATTGATTATTTGACTCAGTTGATTTGTTGTGATTGGTTGCTCTCTCATATGACAGGCTGGGATAGATTGGTCTGCTCATCTAACATATTGTGATGGATTACTTATCTCACTTGCAAGGATAAGATGGATTACTGCTCACACAACTTGTGAAGAATGATTCTGCTTATTTATCAGGTTATGATGAATATTTGACTCATTCGACAGGCTCATTTGACAGGCTTAAATAGATAACTTATTTGACAGATTGATTAATTAATAGGTTTTAAAGCATATTGAATACATTAATTAAAGGCCAATAATTCTACATGTTTGACAGATTGTGAGGAGTTAAATCATCACATTTTTTAAGAGAAATTTCTCATTATTTCCTTGTATACACAGGCTAGTCATATTAATACGATTTACTAGTTAGAAATCGATGGAAATGCGACATTCATTTCTCTGAAAATTGACCGTGTGCGGGAGAGTGCAAATTGCTTTATGACTTTTCACACACAAATGTTTTTCAGCATTAACCGAATTGTATAATTATTCTACATTTCTCTTAATTTTTTAATGGAGCGAAAATTGCCTTTTTAATTGTCACTTGATGATTTTTGACCATTGTGTTTGCGTTAGAATAATCACGATCACGAGAATATTTGTTCTGCAGTCCCAGCTCTCGCCAGTTGCCTTGTTAAAGTTATATATAAATTTGCATAACACGGATGGAGAATAGGTGCATTCAAAACGCATATATGTGTGTACTCACCTATTTGTACTCACCTATTTGTGGTTGCAGGGGTCGATTCATAGCTCCTGGCCCCGCCTCTTCACTGATTGCTACTAGGTCCTCTCTCTCCCTGCTCCATGAGCTTTATCATACCTCGCCTTAAAACTATGTATGGTTCCCGCCTCCACTACTTCACTTTCTAGGCTATTCCACGGCCTGACTACTCTATGACTGAAGAAATACTTCCTAACATCCCTTTGATTCATCTGAGTCTTCAACTTCCAATTGTGACCTCTTGTGTGTGTGTGTGTGTGTGTGTGTGTGTGTGTGTGTGTGTGTGTGTGTGTGTGTGTGTGTGTGTGTGTGTGTTATAATTTCCCTATCTTACAAACCTTCCCCAATTTCCCCTCCATCCTCTGAAACTTCCCTTCAGAATTCCCCAACAGAACTATGTCATCGGCAAAGATCAACTGTAACAACTTCACCTATGTATAAGATTCATTACAGTTTGATCCCACACTTCTTCCTAATTACCAGTAACCTATTCAAAGTTGATTATATGTACACCCAGTTTTTCTCAAATGATTGTATTATATACTTGGGAGAAACCTTTCAGGATTGTCTTTGATTTCTTTGAAATTTTAATTTCGTAATCTTATATAGCTCTTCTTATTTATCCCTATTACAACCCAGGGACACTATGTCCTGTTATCCTGGGTGTAAAGGGAAGCAAGGAGCAGAAAAAACACAGCTAAATGACTTTGAAATACATTTTCCTTCACCAAGAGCAATGTGGATATTTACAGGTATGTACACTACATACAGTTGGAAAATGTGTGTGTACAACACGGTTTAGGCAAGGCCAAGACACAGCCTGGAGACAGAATGGACAACCATGCTTAACCAGCTCAAGTATGGAAATGACAAGCGTAGACAGGCGGGTGGTGCCCACAACACCTCTACGATTACCAGAACCATCTTTTCATTGGCTGAACCTGGGTACTGATCGAACGATGGGGCCCCATCGTTCGACCCTAGTACTGGTTCGCTGGTTGGGGAGATAGCCTTTCAATGAGGGTATGTACATGCTCCGAAAAAAGGTTACGTACTCTTTGCATGCCACAATCCCTTTTTTTAATCTCCCTTTAATACAAACATATTGGTTCATGTGAAAACAAATTTGGAGCTAGAGGTAGATGACAAATTAATTCGACGTACACGCAGTCTTAAGATAGCTTGAGGGCCTTGAACCTACAAGCTCTTGAAAGACGTACAATAAAGGAAGATGTAACTGTCTTCTACAAGTAGAAGACAGGTTTAAAAAATATATGTAAGCAAGATACTAAGAATATCTAACTATGAAAGAATTAAACAATGGATTCAAGTTGGATAAATTCAGATTTAGAGTGGGTATAAGAACGTTATGGTTGGGTAGTGGAATTATAGATAAGCTGAGTAGTCTGCTAAGTATAGTCATTTCCTTAATGAAGCAAATAAATATATTTCCGTCTCAGCACACACTGTACGTATAACCTACTCGCAAAATCTTTTCTTCAGAAGCAAGCATCTTCAAACGTTATGAATAGGGAAGGAAGCTTATATCCCCGCTGCCTACCGACCAGGACTTACAAGTATATACAGTCTCTTTAAATCCCACAGGCTTGGGGTTTCCCTCAGGTCCATTACTTCCTGTATAGTCAGTGCTCCTCACAAATTACCTGGAGATCTGGTAAAATCCCTTTCCAATTTGCTTGACACTATCAGAAGTTCACGCCTCCAGGCAATCTCTGATCCAGGATCAAGGACACTGTCTCGCTGGACAAGAAACTCCCCACTTCGGATATTGTTTCGTTGATCACCATTGTCCTAATAGAGCCAGTTATCGTCATCCTCTGTGGAAAGGTCTTGTATTAACCTCATTGAGTTGTGCATAAACTACAACTGTTTCTTCTTTGGCCTCCATCTCAACTAGCAAAACAGGCAAAACAACGGGGTCTCCAAAGAATCATGGTCCACATAAATCTTTACACAGAGTTCTTCGAGCGAGAGATTCAGTGACATTATCTTACTATACTATCGTGGATGAGTTACTCTATGTCGATGACATCTTTATCATTGCAGCCAACGTACTTGATCTCTTCCAAATTAGAGACGATCTCAATACTACTGTATCAGTACATAAAATAACAATCTTACCTCGTCGTCCCTATATATATGAAAAAACACTATTTGTCACACAAGAGAGGCTTTCTGTAAGGTTTCTTTCTTAGTACAGGCTGTAAGATTCTGCAACCTCGATTTTCTGGAAGAAGAATGCCTCATATAGGAATCTCAGCAGTTTACCTTGTCTTACCACCTTCAAATGCAATTGTAGGAGGAAAGCACAGAAGATACTACCCCGGGAGAAGATTCCAAAAGTTACCGATTTTTCATCTTCCCTACATCCGCAGTACCTGAGAATGCTTCCAGCTAACTTAGAAAGCCAGTTACATCATATTTCCGTCACATCCACCACTATCATAGACATTACTAGATATAAGAGAATTAGCACCAGCTCCGAGGAAAGTGCAGACATCCACGTCATTCCTGGTAGTAGTTGTGATATAACATAAGTGGGCGAGACAGCTAGGGATTTGATGAATGAAACACGTCAGCAACTGGATAATGCCTTCATTGTCGAAATATTTCGCCTGCATAGCAGATTTCTTTAGTTGCATACCGGTAAATATTACTCTTGAGATAGTAGAAAAATAAATAAATATGAGAACATCAATAAGTAGTAAATAGGTGGTCCGTCCCTCCACCAGAGGGACTGATTCCCTATTTACTACTTATTCTGTGCGCAGTGTTACATTTACCAGTAAGAGGTTGGCCAAACTTGTGAGTGAGCGTGGTTGACTTCGAAAGGGTCATTAGGCCTACTGCAGTGGTCTTTCATTTTTATGTAACAAAGTTAAAGGATGATTTGTGAACTTAGAAGAGAGTTTGGAAGTCTGTGAGTACTCGAGCAACCTAAGAGAGTTTGTGAGCAAGGGTGCAGTGTAGAGAAAACCTGGCATATAATACCTACAAGTTGTAGTTAAAGATAGAGCGAACACATGAGTTAAAGACACAAGTTAAAAACACAGAAGTTAAAAACAAATAAGTTAAAGACACATGAGAAACCACTCTTTGTTCATGTGTGTTTACCACATGGGAGCAGTGTTGGAGAATAGTTTGTGAATGATGAAGCAGTGTTAGAGGAGAGGGTTGTAAGCAAAGAAACAGTATTAAAACATTTCAACATGAGAGTGACTGTAACAACGCAGTATTTTCAGGGACCTATTGTAGGTAACTTCCGTGTACTCCCAGATATTTTCACTCGTATATTTAAATTATTCCCTTTAAGTTTTCAGAGTATTTGCTTCACTGAGGCTATTTGCAAATTTGTTCCACTTACCTGCAACTCTATTGAAAAATCAATGCTTATCTATATCCATTTCAGATTTGAATTTTCCCAATTTGAATCCATTGTTATGCGTTTCCAGTTCCCTTGCGGAGGTAATAATGCAATAATAAATGTTTGACTTGTTAAAGAGGCGAGGAAGGTAGGTAAAATAATGCAGGAAAGTAAGAGAAAAGAAATGAAAGTTTCGCTTCGGATTATGGGAGCAAATATGAAGTATATTATACCGAGATAGTTTCTGTAAAATATTTGTCAATTACGAAGAAGACTTTACCGGGAGCAGTGAAATGAGAGAGACTGAAGTAATATATTATTTTCCTTGTCTTGCTCCAGGCCGCTATTAAACTCAATAACTGGACTTGTCAGGAGGAAATTAACACATTAAGAGAAGCGTGACCAATAAAACACACACACACACACACACACACACACACACACACACACACACACACACACACACACACACACACACACACACACACACACACACACACACACACACACACACACACCTAGAAACACCTAGAAAGGAACGATCTCATCAACAGCAGCCAACATGGTTTCCGGGACGGGAAATCCTGTGTCACAAACCTACTGGAGTTCTATGACATGGTGACAGCAGTAAGACAAGAGAGAGAGGGGTGGGTGGATTGCATTTTCTTGGACTGCAAGAAGGCGTTTGACACAGTTCCACACAAGAGATTGGTGCAAAAACTGGAGGACCAAGCAGGGATAACAGGGAAGCCACTACAATGGATCAGGGAATACTTGTCAGGAAGACAGCAGCGAGTCATGGTACGTGGCGAGGTGTCAGAGTGGGCACCTGTGACCAGCGGGGTCCCACAGGGGTCAGTCCTAGGACCAGTGCTGTTTCTGGTATTTGTGAACGACATGACGGAAGGAATAGACTCTGAGGTGTCCCTGTTTGCAGATGACGTGAAGTTGATGAGAAGAATTCACTCGATCGAAGACCAGGCAGAACTACAAAGGGATCTGGACAGGCTGCAGACCTGGTCCAGCAATTGGCTCCTGGAGTTCAATCCCACCAAGTGCAAAGTCATGAAGATTGGGGAAGGGCAAAGAAGACCGCAGACGGAGTACAGTCTAGGGGGCCAGAGACTACAAACCTCACTCAAGGAAAAAGATCTTGGGGTGAGTATAACACCAGGCACATCTCCTGAAGCGCACATCAACCAAATAACTGCTGCAGCATATAGGCGCCTAGCAAACCTCAGAACAGCATTCCGACATCTTAATAAGGAATCATTCAGGACCCTGTACACCGTGTACGTTAGGCCCATATTGGTGTATGCGGCACCAGTTTGGAACCCACACCTAGCCAGGCACGTAAAGAAACTAGAGAAAGTGCAAAGGTTTGCAACAAGACTAGTCCCAGAGCTAAGAGGTATGTCCTACGAGGAGAGGTTAAGGGAAATCAACCTGACGACACTGGAGGACAGGAGAGATAGGGGGGACATGATAACGACATACAAAATACTGAGAGGAATTGACAAGGTGGACAAAGACAGGATGTTCCAGAGATTGGACACAGTAACAAGGGGACACAGTTGGAAGTTGAAGACACAGATGAATCACAGGGATGTTAGGAAGTATTTCTTCAGCCACAGAGTAGTCAGTAAGTGGAATAGTTCTGAGGACATGTACATAACCTTCACGACTACGACAACTACTACTACAACTAACCCATCTCTTTGGGAAGGACCTACTTCCACTGGGGAATCCCGCCTACAAGTGAATTTGCCCTCGTCTGCTTCACCTGACGTTACTATATAAGCGCCAGGATTCTTTCTTCTGCTACAGAATCTCCACGACTATGGTGCTGTTCGCACCTACTCCTAGGTTGAGGGACTGATTACCTCATCTTCTGTACATAGTTCTACTGTCTTCAAGTTATGTCCTAGAATTTGTATTGATAAAGCCACTGGATGGCGAAACGTCTACAATAAAGATACCCAGATGTTGCACATGTGTCTTACTCTCATAATGATGTATAAAGCTGCAGTATGACCTCTGGACTTCTGTTGCTTACACTTCTTGATATAAATCCCAGTAATCTATTTGCCTTATTACGTACGCTTAGGCATTGCTGTCTTGAACATTAAAATGGTATAAAATACCGACAGGTTGTTAGGTAAGACACATATGCAACAGTTAGGTATCTTTATTATGAAACGTTTCGCCTACACAGTAGGCTTCTTCAGTCTTGGTTTAAGGTTGCTGCTTACCATAACCCCCAAGTCCTTTTCGCAATCTGTATGGCTAAGTTCTATATTATTTAACTTATAAGTGCTAGGGTTATGGACACTCCCGAGCTTCAGAACCTTGCATTTATCTACATTGAACTGCATCTGCCACTTTTCTGACCAAGAGTAGAGTTTGTCTAAATCCTCCTGAAGTTCCCTAACATCTACGTTTGAATCAATTATCCTACCTATCTTTGTGTCATCGGCGAATTTGCTCATATCACTAGTAATTCACTCATCAAGATCATTGATATATATTATAAACAACAACGGGCCCAAGACTGATCCCTGTGGAATGCCACTTGTTACAGATCCCCACTCGGATTTAACCCCATTTATGGACACTTTCTGCTTCCTGTCTGTGAGCCATGACTCGATCCATGAAAGCACTTTTCCCCCAATGCCATGAGCTGTCACTTTCTTTAACAGTCTTTGGTGCGGAACTCTACCAAAAGCCTTACTAAAATCTAAGTAAATAATATCAAATTCTTTATCGTGGTCAACAGCCTCAAAAGCTTTACTGAAGAAAGTTAATAAATTAGTTAGACAAGACAGGCCTCTTGTGAATCCATGCTGAGTATCATTAATGAAGCTATGCTTATCGAGATGGCTTCTTATAATCTCTAGTAATTTGCCTACAATTGAGGTCAGGCTTATTGGGCGGTAATTTGACGGTAACGACTTGTCCCCTGTTTTAAAAATAGGAATTACATTAGCCATCTTCCACATATCAGACACTACACCTGTTTGAAGAGATAAATTAAAAATATTAGTTAATGGTTCACAGAGTTCCATTTTGCATTCCTTAAGAACCCTTGAAAAAACCTCATCAGGACCAGGTGACTTATTTTGCTTCAGTCGGTCTATCTGCTTCACAACCATTTCACGAGTGACTGTGATGTTACATAATTTATCTTGTGGCCCACTATAAAAATTAATTACTGGAATATTATTAGTGTCTTCCTGTTTAAAAACCGAGAGAAAATAATTATTTAAAATCGAGCACATTTCATTCTCTTTGTCAGTAAGATGCCCATAGTTATTTTTAAGGGGACCTATCTTAACTTTTGTTCTATATACATGGAAAAAACTTTTTGGGTTAGTTTTAGAATCCCTAGCAACTTTAATTTCATAGTCCCTTTTAGCTTTTCTTATCCCCTTTTTAATGTCCCTCTTAATGTCAATATACTGATTCATAAGATGACCCTCACCTCTTTTGATACGCCTATAAATTCCTTTCTTATGCCCTAATAGATATTTCAGCCTATTATTCATCCATTTTGGGTCATTTCTATTTGATCTAATTTCTTTATACGGGATAAACGTTCTTTGAGCCTCATGTATAGTGTTCAGAAAACTGTCATATTGATAGCTCTCTTCGTTACCCCAGTCAACAGAAGATAAGTGTTCTCTAAGCCCATCGTAATCTGCTAAGCGAAAATCTGGGACTGTTACTGAGTTATCGCTGAATGTAATTGATTTGTGGTCGCTAGCACCCAGTTCCTCTGAAACTTCTAAATTATTAACAAGGGATTCATTGTTTGCCAGAACTAAGTAAAGCAGGTTATTTCCCCTTGTAGGTTCTGTCACAAACTGCTTCAGAAAACAATCCTGAACTACTTCTAAGAAGTGGTATGATTCTAAATTCCCGGTCAAGAAATTCCAATCAACATGACTAAAGTTAAAGTCTCCTAGAATTACTACATTATCGTGCCTTGTGGCCTTAACAATTTCCTCCCATAGTAGTCTCCCTTGGTCCCTATCTAAGTTTGGGGGCCGGTATATCACTCCTAAAATCAGTTTTTCATGCCCCTCTGAAAATTCTATCCAAACAGACTCTGTATGTGTTACTTCAGACTTAATACCCGTTTTTATGCAACAGTTCAAGCGATCTCGGACATACAATGCCACCCCACCCCCCTTCCCGATACTTCTATCTACTAGGAACAATTTAAAACCCTGAATGTGACATTCCGCAGGCATGTCCCGACTTTTTGAATTAAACCATGTCTCAGTTAAGGCAAATACATCAATGTTACCTGCACTAGCAACTAATCTCAACTCGTCCATCTTATTCCTAGCACTACGGCTATTAGCATAATAAACATTGATAGACTCTCCTTTCTCTTTACCCTTCCTGCTCATTTCTGTTTTTCTACTAAGCCTATTACTGTCCTTACCACTCAATGTCACTGGCTTTTCAATATCTACCTCGTTCTGCTTATTACTAGTTCCCCTAGAACTCATAATATTACTACACTGGGACTTCACTGTTTTCCTGCCAAAACCCATACCACTAACTATTCCTAGTTTAAAGTCCTAACAGCTCCCTGCACTGCAGTTGCCAGTGCTCCCACTCCAGACCTAGATAAGTGAACCCCATCCCTGGCATACATGTCATTTCTGCCATAGAAGAGGTCCCAGTTGTCAATGAATGTTACCGCATTTTCCTTACAGTATTTGCCAGCCAGCAATTGACACCAATTTCCCTGGACAACCATTCATTTCCAACTCCTCTCCTTGGCAAAATACCACATATGACAGGGTTCCCACCCTTCCTCCTAATTATTTCTATTGCTGACCTATACCTGCTAATCAGGTCTTCACTCCTACGTCTGCCAACATCGTTGCCTGCAGCACTGAGACAGGTAATAGGTTTGCTCCCATTACCTCTCATGATGTCATCCAGACGGCTAACAATATCCTCCATCCCAGCCCCAGGAAAGCAAACCCTCTGTCTCCTACTCCTGTCCTTCAAGCAGAACGCCCTATCCATATACCTAACTTGGCTATCCCCAACAACAACAATATTCTTACCTTCCTTGGTGTCGTTCGTATTGACGTTCCCAGTAGTCGACTCACATTCGTCCGGTAGCACTGAGAATGTATTAGATGTTTCCACAACAGTTTCCACGGCAGTCTCTTTCTTCTTCATCGTTTCTTCCTTTCCATTCGTCTTCTTGATCGTCAACTTCGTTCCCTGCTGTCCAGCCACTGACCAGTTTCCTTTCTTGACCTGAGGACTCAAAACAGGAGAACTGCTACGAATCTTCTTGTTTTCCTCGGTCATTCGCCGAATCTTCATCTTCGCCATCCTCAATTCTTCCTTAAGCTGTTGGTAAAGTTGCTTGATGGAGGGCATCTTGCTTCAATTCGTAGAGAGCGCGCAAACAGGTCTTCACAGAGCTAACTACACGTCACCACTGCTAAATACACACCACCACATGAACCCCTCAGTGACGACCCTACACATGAACCCATCAGTGGTGAGTCAGCACATGAACAATTTAATTAAGTGTTCAAAAAGTATTTCACATTATTTCACATCAAATATAATCGGTTTCATATATAATGGATAGAAATCTTCTGCAATGGATCCATCTCTTTATATACATTAAACTTAGGCAGAGGTTTGACAGTAATGCGAGTCACATCTGGTACACAGTCCATTTCTCATTACACACTGTTAGTCTTATTTGTTAAGGACAAAAAATCAGCATTAATACAGTTATTTATATATTCTTGTTAATCCATTGTCATGAAATATACCTATAGACTTAATTAACCTTCCCAAATGTACACAAGCAAGGATTTTCTGCCTCTACCAAACCAATACCACTATGACTCACTATTTTTCACCGGTAACATTAATGTCTTCCAACATTACCATTCACCATTCCTACCCCACACATAATTACAATAAATACAGAAGAGTTTATTTAAGAGCTACGCAGCTCAGCAATGGATACTTATTTAGAACATAGAGTACAATAATGTAATTACAACTAAAGCTCTCTGCATAATAGTTAATCCTGTATATTCCTTAGTGATCCTTATCTTTTTAACGTTACATTTCGAAACATTTCGGCAATAAAGGTAGTTGAGCTTTGCATATGTTTCTTATTTTCAGAATTTTTTTATCGTGTTAGTAATTGATCAGTTCGCCTATTCAGCAAAATTAACTGCAGCTAACAATATCATTGAAATTTAAAGTATCAAAAATGCCAGATGTGTCTGGCTATTCTCCGCGATATATAAAATGCTCTGTTGAAACCTTGGTAATGAAGCGATTAACTATTTATTTTAAGAAACTACCACAACAAAGAGATAGTTGCTCACTGTTTTACGATGAGTATTAATGAGATTTTCGTTAATTAATAGATGAATGCCAAAACCACTTCCATAATTATCCATCATTGCAAAACTTTATTTTGAGAGTTAGCCAAGGCAAGAATAAAATAAATTATTTGAGCAGATTTACAATTAGCCCTGGAAATTATTTTCACTGACTTCTGCATTCACAAGAAGAATAAATTCTGATGTCGCCATCCTATGCTCCTCGCATCAAAGAGCACAAATGAGACTGCAAATTTACCACTCTCTTTTAGGTACCATATTTTGTTTACAAAATGAAATAATGCTCCATTATTCATGCATCTCACGTGGCCCTGTCCTCCTATATGGATATTTACATAGAACTGGCATAAATATTGCCTAATGTTAGTTTAGCGTGGATTACATACAATGGACGGTAGTTTGTTTGAAATATGTGGTCAGGTTTTCCTATGTTTGCAGCTTTTTGATGCAAGACGTTTACCCTCTATAATAGGTCAAATTTACATCTTTTCACAAATGATGCGTTATAAACAGCGTCCTGAATCATTTTAGCCACAGTGTTCGCAATTTCCATAAAGTTTGTTACCTTCCTATTACGAGAAACGTATATCTTTCAAGGGATATTTCAAACCTGACGTCTCCACTGCCTCCAGCTTCCTCCTCGCTGTAACATTCAAAGACTATACCTCAAACCCAGACAAAAATGTTGGCACCACTACACTGCCGTGCATTCCTTTTTGTTTCTCCACTGTTAAATTTATTTCTAGTGACGCCTCCACATCCCACCAATGAAATCACGGAACGGGTGGGGCTTGAACCCATGGCAATTGAGTCCTAAAACTAATAGGTTAGAGCCTTAACCATTCAGCTAGTTAGTTATTATAAGAACAACCAGTCTTTTATTTCCACGTTGTTAGCTGTCATACACCACGGGTTGGTTTGTGCCAGCCGCAGCTGCGACTTTAATCACAGGGTCATTAACAAGGGCCTTGGAAGGGACAATCGCCCCTTCCATTCGCTGGTCAAATAGGGTACTACTCATCCAAAGTTAGATCATTTTTTTAATGATAATGATATAAAGATATATATTTCTGGATCAAAGCTAACTTAGAAACCTTACATATCTTTCTTTAATTTAACAATTTTTTACCTAATTTATGCGATCTATATCATAGGTTAATTTAAATTTTTTTTATTTAACATTTCTCCAAACTCATCCTTGGAACAATGAATTCTAATTCAATTTGATAATTTCATGAATAGTAAGTCAATTAAAGCTTGCGGGAGTTAGTAATGAAATGAATGGTGAGAATCAAATCAAGGCTTGAGTCTGAGACGCAGTGACCAGTCCGGAGTGATGTATGGCTTGGACACCATTAATTAGGAACCAAGCAGAGCGGCGATGAGTTACTGAGGCAGAAATAATTCTGGCAAACGAATATCCACTTTTTCTTCAAATGTGCACAAACCAATAACTCGCCAAATTGCAACATCCATACCCATCCTTCAGAGTACAAACACTTTGCTTACTACGTCCAAAATTCAAGTCCGGCTAAGTGATAACCCTGAATCCCTTCGTAAAGGTTGCCTTGCTCACATTACAACAGCAAGTTTATTATCATGAACCACCTGTGTTCGCTCACTCCAATCTAACACACTCACATACGCCTGCTGGATGCACAAGTCCTTTCCACTTTAAACCACTTTCTAACTCTCCTTTTAAATTTATCTGAGACATCCTCTGCACCTCTTTCCGTACACCCCCAATATTAAAAACCCTCTTGGTCAGCACCTATCTCGCCCAGTCCTTTTTTAAATGGCCAACCTATCACAATAACCTCTATTCCAACTCTCTGAATTGTGCCGTTCAGACCATCACATTGCCTTTGTATTTGTAAGTTTACGAGAAATGTTAACAAATTGACGCAGAGAACCTCGTAAAAAAGTAGCCCAGTGGAACGAGGATATGTTCACTATTCAGACTAAAGATTGGCAGTTTGAAGGGATGTAGATGACCTGGTTATACAAACTGACGATACAAGTTGCGAAAGAGAGACAGGTTTGGGTCATGATGAGGTCTAATGCAAGCTGAATGTATTTGGTTTTCTGATGAGGTTTATTTATTGCTCAAGAGGTCAGGTGTTTATTTCTGATTTTGTATTGTTCATAGCACAGAAGTGAGCTTTGATCTCGACGTTTTGCATTGTTTATAGTAGAGAAGTAAGGTGTGCAGTCTCTCTTCCTCCCTTCCTCCCCCCCCTCTCTCTCTCTCTCTCTCTCTCTCACTTCAAGATATCTTCAAGGGTTCCTCATGTTCCCTCCCTTTTCTTGGTTCAAATCAGGCGGCCGATTCCCTAAGAGTTTAGTGTCCTTTTTTTTCTGTTCAGGGGGGCAGAACTTTTTTTTCTCTTTCAGATTATTTCTGTTGTGGAAAACTATAACTGATTATTTTTTATGGTTAATGGACAACCTAACCAAACCTGCCGCCAGCCAGCCCGTCCTTTTACTCATATATTTCACTGCACGGAGAATAAGGGGTCGATCGTCAACTTGTGATGTCAAACTTTATCCTAGGATCTAAAGATCCACTTACTCCTGGTAGATCCAAATACTCATAGATCTACTTGCTCCTAGAATCTAAGCATTCACCTTGTCCTGAAAGATCCAAACATTCCTAGAAGATCTATTTGTGGGTATCCACACACTGAGGTCCGTGGTTCGATTCCCAGTGCGGGTGGAAATATTTGGGAGCGTTTTCTTAAGACCCTTGCTGTCCATGTTTACCTAGCAGTAAATAAGAACTTGGGTGCTAGCCCACTGGTGTTGGTCGCATCCTGAAAACTAAATTAACCTAATTTGCACGAAATGCTCTGCATAACAAGGGGTTTCATATACTATATCATTAATGTCAGCTTGGTCTGTAAAAGTTTTATCATGTACGCACTTGTAGAAATATAGATTATTATTATTATTATTATTATTATTATTATTATTATTATTATTATTATTATTATTATTATTATTATTATTATTATTATTATTATTAACATATCCAAAATTATTATTATTAAGTGCTCCAAACATTCCTAGGAGTTCTGCTTGCTCCTAGGATCTAAAGATCCGCGTAATTCTAGGAGGGCCATTTAAACATAGAACAACCCACTTGCTCCTAGGAGATCCACTTACTCCTAAGATATATCACAGAGGAATGAGGCAGATAATGTGCAGAGTTACAGCAGCTGTGCACACAGGATAAGATTGATTTGCGTAGTTTGAATCGCTCACCCTGTGTGGGTCATTTAGCGCAAGAAGTGCTGGAGGCTCGATCCTCCTGCCATTAATGACGAGAAAGACATTACCTAAACATATCTACTGATTCGGCCGTACAGGTCAAAAATTCTGGGAAAATCCCGTGACGGAGATAATGCAATTCACAGCCGGTCCTGGAGAGGACTTTCAGAAATGTTAAACAATATACCGTCAGCCACATAGCAAAGGAGTCATATAACGAAAGAGCTGTATAATGGCAGGGTCATGTAACGAAAGAACCGTATAACAACAGAATTATTATAGAGTCTTAAAACGAGAAATGATTATAACACGGGCGCCTAAAACGAAAGTCATGTAACGAAAATATTTTAAAAGAAAGTCTTATATAACACAAGTTCCTTAAAACAATTGAGGTATATAGCGATAGAGCCTTAAAACGAAAAAAAAGCCATATAACGGAAGAGCTATATTACAAAAGAACCTTAGGGCGAATACTCAGTAAAAGGAAACGGTCTTTTTGACGAAAGAGTAAATAAAGACGCAAGTTACGGAACAAGACTTTTTTTTATTATTAAGACAACACTTCTCTCTCTACACAGAGCTTTATTACTGACTTGTTAAAGCTTTACACAGAGCTTTATTAATGACTTGTTAAAGCTCTACACAGAGCTTTATTACTGACTTGTTAAAGCTCTACACAGAGCTTTATTGCTGACTTGTTAAAGCTCTACACAGAGCTTCATTACTGACTTGTTAAAGCTCTATACAGAGCTTTATTACTGACTTGTTAAAGCTTTACACAGAGCTTTATTACTGACTTGTTAAAGCTCTACACAGAGCTTTATTGCTGACTTGTTAAAGCTCTACACAGAGCTTCATTACTGACTTGTTAAAGCTCTACACAGTGCTTTATTACTGACTTGTTAAAGCTTTACACAGAGCTTTATTACTGACTTGTTAAAGCTCTACACAGAGCTTTATTACTGACTTGCTAAAGCTCTACACAGAGCTTCATTACTGACTTGTTAAAGCTCTACACAGAGCTTTATTACTGACTTGTTAAAGCAAATGGTTATTGTGCAGCTTGTGTCTGTCTTCACACTTGTGGAAATGCAGAAGAAGAAGAAGAAGAAGAAGAAGAAGAAGAAGAAGAAGAAGAAGAAGAAGAAGAAGAAGAAGAAGAAGAAGAAGAAGAAGAAGAAGAAAAAGAAAAAGAAGAAGAAGAAGAAAAAGAATAAAGAGAATAAAAAGAAAAAGAAGAAAAAGAACAAGAACACCAATAACAAGACCACCAAGAACAAGAACACAATAATAACAACGACAACAATAACAACAAATAACAACAAAAATAACAGCTAAACTAATAATAATAAATACAATATTATTAAAGCGTAGTTATTATACAGGAGAACACTGTTGTTATACAGGAGAACACTGTTGTTATACAGGAGAACACTGTTGTTATTATACAGGAGAACACTGCTGTTATACAGGAGAATACTGTTGTTATTATACAGGAGAACACTGCTGTTATTATACAGGAGAACACTGTTGTTATTATACAGGAGAACACTGTTGTTATTATACAGGAGAACACTGTTGTTATTATACAGGAGAACACTGCTGTTATTATACAGGAGAACACTGCTGTTATTATACAGGAGAACACTGTTGTTATTATACAGGAGAACACTGCTGTTATTATACAGGAGAACACTGCTGTTATTATACAGGAGAACACTGCTGTTATTATACAGGAGAACACTGCTGTTATTATACAGGAGAATACTGCTGTTATTATACAGGAGAACACTGCTGTTATTATACAGGAGAACACTGCTGTTATTATACAGGAGAACACTGTTGTTATTATACAGGAGAACACTGCTGTTATTATACAGGAGAACACTGCTGTTATTATACAGGAGAACACTGTTGTTATTATACAGGAGAACACTGTTGTTATTATACAGGAGAACACTGCTGTTATTATACAGGAGAACACTGCTGTTATTATACAGGAGAACACTGCTGTTATTATACAGGAGAACACTGCTGTTATTATACAGGAGAACACTGCTGTTATTATACAGGAGAACACTGCTGTTATTATACAGGAGAACACTGCTGTTATTATACAGGAGAATACTGCTGTTATTATACAGGAGAACACTGCTGTTATTATACAGGAGAACACTGCTGTTATTATACAGGAGAACACTGCTGTTATTATACAGGAGAACACTGCTGTTATTATACAGGAGAATACTGCTGTTATTATACAGGAGAACACTGTTGTTATTATACAGGAGAACACTGCTGTTATTATACAGGAGAACACTGCTGTTATTATACAGGAGAACACTGCTGTTATTATACAGGAGAACACTGCTGTTATTATACAGGAGAACACTGCTGTTATTATACAGGAGAACACTGCTGTTATTATACAGGAGAACACTGCTGTTATTATACAGGAGAACACTGCTGTTATTATACAGGAGAACACTGCTGTTATTATACAGGAGAACACTGTTGTTATTATACAGGAGACTGATGAACACTGTTGTTATTATACAGGAGAACACTGCTGTTATTATACAGGAGAATACTGTTGTTATTATACAGGAGAACACTGTTGTTATTATACAGGAGAACACTGCTGTTATTATACAGGAGAATACTGTTGTTATTATACAGGAGAACACTGTTGTTATTATACAGGAGAACACTGTTGTTATTATACAGGAGAACACTGTTGTTATTATACAGGAGAACACTGTTGTTATTATACAGGAGAACACTGTTGTTATTATACAGGAGAACACTGTTGTTATTATACAGGAGAACACTGTTGTTATTATACAGGAGAACACTGTTGTTATTATACAGGAGAACACTGCTGTTATTATACAGGAGAACACTGTTGTTATTATACAGGAGAACACTGCTGTTATTATACAGGAGAACACTGTTGTTATTATACAGGAGAACACTGTTGTTATTATACAGGAGAACACTGCTGTTATTATACAGGAGAATACTGTTGTTATTATACAGGAGAACACTGTTGTTATTATACAGGAGAACACTGCTGTTATTATACAGGAGAACACTGTTGTTATTATACAGGAGAACACTGTTGTTATTATACAGGAGAACACTGTTGTTATTGTACAGGAGAACACTGCTGTTATTATACAGGAGAACACTGTTGTTATTATACAGGAGAATACTGTTGTTATTATACAGGAGAACACTGCTGTTATAATACAGGAGAACACTGTTGTTATTGTACAGGAGAACACTGCTGTTATTATACAGGAGAACACTGTTGTTATTATACAAGAGAATACTGTTGTTATTATACAGGAGAATACTGTTGTTATTATACAGGAGAACACTGTTGTTATTATACAAGAGAATACTGTTGTTATTATACAGGAGAACACTGCTGTTATTATACAGGAGAACACTGTTGTTATTATACAAGAGAACACTGTTGTTATTATACAGGAGAACACTGCTGTTATTATACAGGAGAACACTGTTGTTATTATACAGGAGAACACTGTTGTTATTATACAGGAGAATACTGTTGTTATTATACAGGAGAACACTGTTGTTATTATACAGGAGAATACTGTTGTTATTATACAGGAGAACACTGCTGTTATTATACAGGAGAACACTGTTGTTATTATACAGGAGAACACTGTTGTTATTATACAGGAGAATACTGTTGTTATTATACAGGAGAATACTGTTGTTATTATACAGGAGAATACTGTTGTTTTTAAACAAGAGAATACTGTTGTTATTATACAGGAGAATACTGTTGTTATTATACAGGAGAATACTGTTGTTATTATACAGGAGAATACTGTTGTTTTTAAACAAGAGAATACTGTTGTTATTATACAAGAGAATACTGTTGTTATTATACAGGAGAATACTGTTGTTTTTAAACAAGAGAATACTGTTGTTATTATACAAGAGAATACTGTTGTTATTATACAGGAGAATACTGTTGTTATTATACAAGAGAATACTGTTGTTATTATACAGGAGAATACTGTTGTTATTATACAAGAGAATACTGTTGTTATTATACAAGAGAATACTGTTGTTATTATACAGGAGAATACTGTTGTTATTATACAGGAGAATACTGTTGTTTTTATGCAAGAGAATACTGTTGTTTTTATACAAGAGAATACTGTTGTTTTTATACAAGAGAATACTGTTGTTTTTATACAAGAGAATACTGTTGTTTTTATACAAGAGAATACTGTTGTTTTTATACAAGAGAATACTGTTGTTATTATACAGGAGAATACTGTTGTTATTATACAGGAGAATACTGTTGTTTTTATACAAGAGAATACTCTTGTTATTATACAGGAGAATACTGTTGTTATTATACAGGAGAACACTGCTGTTATTATACAGGAGAACACTGTTGTTATTATGCAGGAGAACACTGTTGTTATTATACAGGAGAACACTGTTGTTATTATACAGAACACTTGTTATGAAAACCTTCATTATTTATGACAAATATTTCACTGTTAGTTATTAACTCTGACATCACAGTAAATCTCACATAATTAAAAGTGTTATTAATATTCTAATGCTAATAAAAATATAATTAATTTATGATTTAATAATTATTAAAATTCTAAGCAAAATAATATTACAACAAACTACGCTCTTAATTTTAGACCACAGTTGACGGGGTAAGAAAACTGCGGCCTTCAGTTTGCGTGCAGACTTATTTGATCCTTATTGCGGATTTTTTTGCGTTTCCGATTTCTCTGCATTTTAAGTAAAATCTTTACTCAGAGACATCTGGTGGCGTGAAGCTGCTTCTCGTTGTAGTTAACTGTATTCCAACGTGTGAGTCTCTGCAAAGAAAAGCTGTGAACAATGTTAGAAGCTGCTGGGGAGGGAGTAAATGGAAGGGAAATCTGCCTCCCTGGATCAGGTCTCTATCAGATATTAAAATTGTTGGCTTGCATCTTCCTCTGTTATTTCCCTGGGAATAATTGTCCCTACATCCCCTAGGAACCCTTACCCGTTTTTATTTTTTTTGTCTGATTTATTTTTAATCCTTCTCGAAGAGTCGTATTTAATACACTACGTTTCTGTATTCTTTTTACATATTTGATCTCTTTCAAATCTTTCTCTGGAAAATGTGCTTTATTCAGTCATTGTACACCTCTGTATTCAAATTTTCCTTGCAGTGGTTTGGGTCAGAGAAGGTGCTGTGGGCGGTGAATCATTAAATAAATAACAGCGCCTTTTACTGATATCATTCACTCTATCATTTACCGCTGAGTCTATGTTGGCTAGTCATGCCCCGGGTGGCAGGCAGTTACTAGCAGCGAGCAAGTAGGTGGCAAGCAGGGGTGCTGCAGGTGGTAAGCAGTGACCCTGCAGGTGGCGGGCAGGAAGCAGGTTATCACGCAGTGGTTGATGGGCAGCCGGCAGGCAGATGGTACTTCCTGAGGTGTTGTGAAGAATTAAGAAGCAAGAAAGCGGACAGCATCTAGGCTTAATATGACGTCTGGTTTGTTCGAGTTCCTTAGTAAAGGCTAAGCTTCCCAACTTATCCTACTGACGGGGGGGCCGTGAAGGATCTGTCCTTGCGTTGACCCGCCACGCAGTGCCAGATCACCGAGGAGGGGAGAGGACGATCACGTGAATGGGTGGAGAGAGAGAGAGAGAGAGAGAGAGAGAGAGAGAGAGAGAGAGAGAGAGAGAGAGAGAGAGAGAGAGGAAACAATTATCTCAAGACAAATGACAGATTTTTTTGACTACCACTCACTACTTTGTGATCGTCAATATGGCTTCAGGAAAGGTTACTCTGCTGCTGATCTGTTGCTAAACCTCTCCACTAAGTGGCACCAGTCACTGGATGAATCCAAAGTCAGCTGTGTGGTAGCACTGGACATTGGTGGCGCTTTCGACCGGGTGTGGCACCAGGGCCTCTTAGCAAAACTTCAAGCACTGGGAATTGCAGGCTCTACGCTATGTCTCCTCAGTGATTACCTTCATGGTAGATCTCTAAGTGTAGTCCTCAATGGAACGGAATCAGCAAGGCATCCTATTGGGGCAAGCGTTCCACAAGGAAGCGTGCTGGGTCCACTGTTATGGAATGTCTACTTCAACGACCTTCTTCATCTCATCCCAGAATCACATGCATATGCAGACGACTGTACACTGACATTCACTTATCCAAGAGAAGAAATGCCAGCTGCTCTAAGCTACATCAATCACCAGCTGAGAGCTATATCAGCTTGGGGAAATAGATGGCAAGTAACATTTGCACCTGAGAAAACGCAAATGATGATCGTCTCTAGGCACCATGATGGTAATGCTGGCGCAGTAGTAAGGATGAATGGGAGGATGTTGGCACCTGGAGAAGAAGTTGATATCCTTGGGGTGAAATTTGACTCCAAACTAACCATGAAGAACCATGTTGTAAATCTTGCAAACAAGGCAGCCAGGAAGCTTACAGCACTTCGCCGTATCTCGCATCTGCTTGACAGTAGGGGTTGCAAGATCCTATACGAGGCACAAGTACGCTCACACCTTGAGTATGCTCCACTTTCTTGGTTTGCCTGCCCCCCCTCTCATCTGCGACTGCTGGACAGAGTAGAGAACAGAGCAAGACGTCTCATCTCTCGCCTGGACCCATCCTGGATAGATCTGTCATTTCAGCAGAGCCTTCAACATAGGAGGGATGTGGGTGGCCTTACTGTTATGTACAAGGCCAATATTGTCAAAATACCACACTTGGATCCACTTCGAGGACAGCGTGAAACAAGCTTTTATGCCACAAGACGGGCAGAAAGCAGCAACTTCACTCTGGCTGTACCCTTCTCCAGAACATCACTCCATCTGAGATCATACATACCCAGGATGACTCGAGTATGGAACACATTCGTACAGCATAATGATATCAACGAGATAAAGTCAGTTGATCAAATGAAAATGCTGGCCCACAGATGGCTCCAACTTCATCCTGTCCCGTACTTGTATGTCTCATAACAATAAAAATGCTTTCAAATGAGCTGATGTAGGTAACAGCTCTTAGCTTGCCAATAAAGTTAGGAATCCTTAACCTGTAATATAGCTGTCAATAAAGCTAGGGATCCTAACCTTGTCAAACCCTGTGTAAAAAAAAAAAAAAAAAAAAAAAAAAAAAAAAAAAAAAAAAATATAGAGAGAGAGAGAGAGATAGAGAGAGAGAGATATATAGAGATAGAGATAGAGAGAGAGAGAGAGAGAGAGAGAGAGAGAGAGAGAGAGAGAGAGAGAGAGAGAGAGAGAAGGAGATTTTTTAATTAACATATTTAGGTGCATTAATACCTTTTACCGAGGAAGAAGAGGACACAGGAGAAGAGAAGCTTTGACTTGATGAAGTTCTACACAGAAACAGTGTCAATAAAAGCGTTTTTTTAAGCAATGTTTCCCATCATATCTTGCAGTTCCTTCAAAATAAGTAAATGTAAAAAATATTAAATATCATTAGTGATTTTTATCTTATACGTCATTACATATAGTGAAGTTCCTACTTTATTTCCATGCAGCTGACAACACTTTTGAACTTGCAGAAAGATGACGAGGGTTTAAACTTGCTATGAGAATCCCAACCAAAGCTTAGGGAGATGGGAAAAACGTTTCCAGATAGCCTTTCCTTCTGGGGTGTTGAGAATAACACCTGCAGCCTTCCTTCTGGGGTGTTGAGAATAACACCTGCAGCCTTCCTTCTGAGGTGTTGAGAATAACACCTGCAGCCTTCCCTCTGAGGTGTCGAGAATAACACCTGCAGCCTTGCTTCTGGGGTGTTGAGAATAACACCTGCAGCCTTCCTTCTGAGGTGTTGAGAATAACACCTGCAGCCTTCCCTCTGAGGTGTTGAGAATAACACCTGCAGCCTTCCCTCTTAGGTGTCGAGAATAACACCTGCAGCCTTGCTTCTGAGGTGTCGAGAATAACACCTGCAGCCTTCCTTCTGAGGTGTTGAGAATAACACCTGCAGCCTTCCTTCTGAGGTGTTGAGAATAACACCTGCAGCCTTCCCTCTGAGGTGTTGAGAATAACACCTTCAGCCTTCCCTCTGAGGTGTTGAGAATAACACCTGCAGCCTTCCCTCTGAGGTGTTAAGAATAACACCTGCAGCCTTCCCTCTGAGGTGTTGGGAATAACACCTGCAGCCTTCCCTCTGAGGTGTTGAGAATAACACCTGCAGCCATCCTTCTGAGGTGTTGAGAATAACATTTGCAGCCTTCCCTCTGGGATGGTAAGCATAACATCTGCAAGTTTCCCTCTGAGGTGGTAAGAATAACAATTGCTGGTGCACATACCACAACTCACAACATAAGCTTCCGGTGCTGCACAACCTACTACTCGCAACATCAGCTGCCGGTACCACATTGAAACAGTTCTTGGTTTACACTTCCGCATTATTGCCTTGTACCATAACCACCTTTGCAAAAGACACCAGAAACATTTATACTCTTGGTAACATTTTCCTTTCGGGAGTTAATCATGCGGAAGATTACTGAATAAAACTTTAGTGCTTAGGTAGAGTTGTGTCGCTCTCAGAACACAAGTTGACACTCAGAGGACGACTTATTGTAATCCAGAATAAAGTTATAATCGCAGTGAAGATTTTGGAAAGCCAATCCAGTCAGCCGTACCTGAATTCTCACCCACCACAGTATCTGCATGAGCCAATGCACTAATTAGAAAGTGGTCAGTCACGCCTTTGAGAGAGTAGTGAGCTGTTAGGCGGACCTCAGTGTTCACCGCCGTGGTGGTGTTGGTGCCAATATTCACCTGCGAGCACTGAGATGTCATATTCTGTTGCTGAGTATATGACGTCCCGCTGACATACTGCTGTGTTGCTGAAGGTGCAGATATTCACCGCCGACCAGTGAGACGTCATGTACTCTGATGGAGTACATAACATTCCACTGACGTATTGCCGTGCCATTGGAGGTGCAGATATTCCAATGAATCCGCAATGAATTCGGTTAATTATCCTTCGGCATTCACAACGTTATAGTTGTTGACGCTCCCTATAAACATATAAATATTATTTTCTTCATTTTAAAATGGGTTAGATTAGGTTACATAAATTTATTAAAACATGCATGTAACCTCATATATGCTCATTAAACAACGTCCACGACCCCTCTGGCAGAGAACGATCAGGAAGCATTTACATCTGTACGAATGTCACACCTGGTCACACGTGGTGAGACCTGGAGAATGAAGTGGTAGAGGGAGGATCCATGTATAGTTTTAAGAAGAGGGACGATAAGGTTTTCGAAGCCAGGAAAGAGTGAACCTAATAGCGACCAGCGAAGATGCGGAGCCAGGAGATGAGACTCAGTCCCTGCAACTACTTATGGGTCAGTAGGTGAGCACACACACGCACACACACACACACACACACACACACACACACACACACACACACACACACACACACACACACACACACACACACACACACACACACACACACATACACACATGGTGTATATACAAGCTCACAAACCTACTTTCCCTTTTTCCCAAAATTTTCCGCTTTTCCATTTCCATTGAGTGCAGAGTTTGCGCTGCGTAAGTCATGGCTGGGAGGAAGGCAACGGACCAACCAGAGTTAAAAGGGTCATATTTTTAGTGAAATATTAGTCTGTGTGGGCAAAGAACTGGCCGACACCCAATTTCTATTATATATAATACATTGCTCTTGCCAGGCGAATGGTTTCGGACAATGGAGAGTCAAGACACTACCATTTTCAACTTCTGGAAATCCTTATTCATTTTATATTGCAACCCGGTCTAAGACCCAGACTGGTACACATACAGATTTAAATGTTTTCCTGTGTTGCTAAAAAATCCCGAATAGCCAGCCGTGTTACAGGCGTTTTATTTAAGTAGCTCATTTGTGGTCATACATTTTTGAAGGTTATGTAGCATATAATCATTCCAAGAGTTTCATAAACTTTCTCCTAGTTATAAATCACCAGCATTGAAAATTAATGTCGGTCGAATGAAGAATTCTCAGGTTATAAAGAAAAACCTTGGAGGAAGGAAAAAAAATATGTACCTGAATACTTGACTTCCTCTACAATGAAGCTGTTCCAAAATATGATGTTTATGAGATCACTAAACTTGTGAAGCTTAAAAACGCTATAGAAAAATAGCTTGAATTTTCATAATTAATCAGCCCGGCATTATAGCCGAGTACATACACTCTCGTCTCCCTTGTTGGAGTTCATTTCTTCATTATTAATCAGTTTCCTTTTCTCAGTTATATTCTATTTGAAATTTTCTGCAAATCTGTCTATCTATCTATCTATCTACCTATATATATATATATATATATATATATATATATATATATATATATATATATATATATATATATATATATATATATATATATATCTGCAAGGAATTCACAAGACCAGGCGAAATGCGAAATATACACAAACACTGATCTCTGGCTGAAGGAGACTCGAACCTACGAACCTTCTCCTTGAAATCTGGCTGCCTTGGATCAACGTCTAGCATTGTGCTAGTCGCCAAGGCATTGTCCAGTGTGGTGAGAATGGTATAGCACTGCGTTCCTTGTTCCAAGGTTCGTAGGTTCGAGTCTCCTTCAGCCAGAGATCAGTGTTTGTATATATATATATATATATATATATATATATATATATATATATATATATATATATATATATATATATATATATGCAATAAGATCACAGTAAACAGGTGATTTCAGAATGTGCAAAACAACCACTCTGAAAGAATAGAGAAATTCCAAGCACTTTCGTGACTACTCACATTATCAAGGAACTATCATAGTTCCTTGATACTGTTAGTAGTCACGAAAGCGCTTGAAATTTCTCTATTCTTTCAGAGTGGCTGTTTTGCATATTCTGAAATCACCTGTTTACTGTGATCTTATTGCATATATATATATATATATATATATATATATATATATATATATATATATATATATATATATATATATATATATATATATATATATATATATATATATATATATGTATATATATATATATATATATATATATATATATATATATATATATATATATATATATATATATATATATATATATATATATATATATATATATATATATATATATATATATATATATATATATATATATATATATATATATATATATATATATATATATATATATGTATATATATCATAAGCGTCCTTTGGCTTTGACAGGATGGAGGTCAGAGCTCTCGTGGAATTTTTCGAGTGGTTTATCAACTTCTTTGAAGAGATACTCGACACGCTCCTCCATGCTGACCCTCACCTGTTCCTCCATACTGAACCTCGCCACCTCCTCCATACTGAACCTTACCTGCTCCTCCATGCTGAACCTCACCTGCTCCTCCATGCTGAACCTCACTACCTCCTATATACTGAACCTCACCTACTCCTTCATGCTGAACCTCATCACCTCCTCCATACTGAACCTCACCTGCTCCTCCACACTGAACCTCACCTGCTCCTTCATGTTGAACCTCACCAGCTCCTTCATGTAAAACCTCTACAGCTCTTCCGTGTATTCTCACTCTAGTTCCTTCACGTATAACCCCTCTTGCTCTTATATTTACCTCTTCAGCTCCTCCATGCTATAAACATCATCCTGTGTCTCCGTGCAGCTCTCCGCCTCCTTCCACCTCCACTCCAGCTCCTTCCCGCTGCGTAGTTCATGTTACAAGCTAAGTGTTGTAGCCAAGTCTGTGGATTCCTGACGATAATGAAGAACTGTGTTATGTTCTTTTAAGCATTTGGGCAGCATTAATGGAAGTAAACTCAGATATGGTCATAATTCAATGTTTTTGCACCATTTTTGTTCTTGGGCTTCCATAATAACGAATCGAATAAATGCCACCATGGCGGAATTAAGCATTTCTGCAAAGTTTTCAGAAATACCTGATGGCTACCATGAAAATAAATGTGTTTCGTATTATGCCATGACTTCTGTTTTGCAATTTTATTTAAAGTTTATACGTTTAAATCTTATTTGGCCGCTACGGTTTCATCAGAAAGATTTACAGTTGCCAAATATAAACTGATAAGGCGACTGCTGGAGAATTTACATTTACGGTTTATGGGATTTCCTTCATAAATTTAATTTTCCATAATAAACTGGTAAATAGGTTACCTTATTTTACTGGTAGCCTATTTTCTTACTTCATTTTTACGTGTTGCAGCCTATTTTCTTCATTTTACATGTTGCAGCCTATTTTCTTCATTTTACATGTTGCAGCCTATTTTCTTACTTCATTTTTACATGTTGCAGCCTATTTTCTTCACTTTACATGTTGCAACCTATTTTCTAACTTCATTTAACATGTTGTAGCCTATTTTCTTACTTCATTTAACATGTTGTAGCTTATTTTCTTACTTTATTTTACATGTTGTGGCTTATTTTCTTACCTCATTTTGCTAGTGTTTTATTTCTTTTACAAGCTGTGTACTATTTATAATTAATTTTCAGGCCTCACTCTCTAAATTGCTTTTAAAGTTAAAAAAAACTCTTACTAATTGCAATGTGAACTATGAGCCACAGCTTTCATTTGTGAGTCAGAGCTGCTTTCATTTGTCAGAGCTGCATTCATTTGAGAGCTAGAGTTTTCATTTGTGAATCAGAGCTGCTTCCATTTGTCTGTCAGATCTTGCATATGCCAGTCAGAACTTTTATTTACGAGTCCGAGATGTCACTTGCACATCAGAGCTTTCATTTGTGAGTCAGTGTTTTCATTTGTTGGTCAGTGCTTTCATTTCTGAGCCAGAGTTTTGTGTGTCAGAACTTTCGTTTATAAGTAAAAACATTTAGCTCTCAGTGCTTTCATTTGTGAATCACTTCTTTCAATTTTATGCGAGATCTTTCACTTGTGAGTAAAAACATTTAATTGGTCAGTGCTTCCAATTGTGAGTCACTGCTTTAAATTTTATGCCAGAACTTGCTTTTGTGAGTTGACTTAAATTATCGAATATCAGTTCTTTTCGAGATGTCCTTGAAAGAGATATAGAGTGAAACTGCTGGTGACTGTCCGTCTGGTGGTGTAATGGCTATTTTGAAAACATCGCCCCTGTATACAGCAACAAGGCCACCAACATCCCTTGGTGTTAAGGGCTCTGCTGAAATGACAGGTCCAATCAAGACTAGTCAGGAACCGAGATTAATCGTCTCTCTCTTTCATTTTCTATCTCCTTTGATCCTGTTGTTCCCTTTCTTTCAATTCTCTTCCCCTGTCTCTCTTCCTCTTTCTCATTTCTCATTATTTTCTCATTTTTTTATGCCCCTCCTTTTCATATCTTTTCTAGTATCTCTCTACTTTTCATCTTTTTTTTTATATCTCTCTTCCTTTCCTTAGCTTTTCTCTTTCCTTTTGCATCTTCATTCTCCCTACATTTTCACTTGCTTTCTCTTCGTATGGCTCTTCATTTTCATCTCTTCTCTATTCGTTTTTATCTTTCGTCTCTATTTATCTCACAGTTCTCATCTGTCTGCTCGTCGTGATTCTCTCTCTTCTCTTTATTTTTCATCTCTGTTCTCATCACTAATCAGCGGGACTTGGACAAGTTTGTCTTGAAGTTGGAACTCTGATGAATTAACTTGTGTAGAGAGTGAATGTAGAGACGAATACTTGTGATGCAACAAAGTCTAATGTGATTTTTTTTAATTCTGAGCACTACCTTGAAATTGAAGAAATTTCCGTGTTCTCTCGTTCTCTCTCTCTCTCTCTCTCTCTCTCTCTCTGAGTCGGGGAGGTATTAGGAACGGGGAGGAGGGAGGGAAGGAGAGACTCAAGTAGCCATTTACCCGATAATTCCCAACGCACGAGGCTAAATAATTGCCCTGAGCGAAGGTAATTCAGGGCGATGGTAATCCATAAACGGATTCTAACAGATTAGGCCAAGTGTCAAGAAGGGTCACCCAAGTTACCTGAATTCGACTCTAAATATGTTCCATGCTAATGTCGGGGTATGATACCGTTGATACTGTTGAAGAACTGTCTTCATATAAACATACTGAAAACCCAGATGCTGTAGCTCTAACAGAAACATGATCGGAAACTAATTCACACCAGTTAACAACAGAACAGGCTTCTGCTGATTACAATTTGTTTTTAAAGAGACTCGTAAGTTCCCCCGTCTTCTAATAACATGTTCATTTTTCCAGTACAATCTACCTTGTCTATAATTACTATTGCAATTGCGGTAGTAATTATTACAAATGCGATAGTTATTATGGACAAGGTAGATTATAGTTGAAAAGAGCATGTTAATAGAAGAGGGGTACTTAGGTGCCCCTTGAAGAGTGGACATTCAAGGAAGGATGTAGAGGTCGACCTCTACTGGAGTAGAAGACTCACTGAGATCAAGATAAATAAGCGATAGGATGATGCACATGACTCATTAATAATAAGGAATATGATGAAATCCTGCACGATAACTCACGGTAATAATAATAATACTTGGAGAATCCAGTTACCCTACTTGCAGCTCAGAGGCAAATAGACTAATTTTCATAGTGTAGGTCCCTTTCTTTTCCCCAAGTAATAGCTGCTCCTGTGTAGGGGAAACAATGCACTTAACCTCTTCACTATGACTAGACACCTCGTAAATTCATGGGAGGAAGGAGAAATATTTGCCAGTAGCGACTGTAGATAAATAAGATATTTCATAACAAGACACATGTGGAGACGTCTCGCCAACCAGTGGCTTTATCAGTCCAATTCAGAGGATAATACTGCGGATGGTAGACGACTTTTTCTCTACCGTCTGCAGCATAATTCTCTGCGTTGGATTGATAAAGCCACTGGTTGGCGAGACGTCTCCACTTTAAACATACCCAGTATTGCTCATGTGTCGTATTTATCCACTTGTTGGTCTTGCAAAGCATTAATATAAGACAGCTCCCGTAATATCACACGATTCAAATTAAACATCTTCCGTGACATCCAAATCAACTCGACCTAAGACCCAAACTGCAGAGCAATTCACTTTAATAAACTATGATGGGAAAAGAGAAAAATATACTATATAATGCAAATTCTTCATTGGCAACATTTCACCCACTTATTGGGTTTCCTCAAGACTTGATAAAGGTCATTATGTGGGCAAAATGTTTTGAATAAAGGATCACATTATACTGAATTTGTGTCTCGTTTTACATTGTAAAGCCGACTAAACTATTAGATGTTACCAGTATAAAGTAATTGTAGTAAAGACTGAGCCCCTCCCCCCCCCAAAAAAAAAAAACTAAATATCGAAAAGAATTATATTCCAAGTGAAACACAGAAGCAAAACGAGAAAGGAAAACCATATTAGATGACCCAATAGTTAATATGTACTGAGGGAGTAAACGCAATGCTTATTAAAATGTAAACTAACAGGAAACCTAAAGAACCTGTTCACCTGAAGTATACCTGGAGAGGGTTTCGGGGGTCAACGCCCCCGCGGCCCGGTCTGAAACCAGGCCTCGTAGCGGATCAGGGTCTGATTAACCAGGTTGTTACTGCTGGCCGCACGCAAACTGACGTATGAACCACAGCCCGGCTGGTCAGGTACTTAATATATTTGCCTGTCCAGTGACTTCTTGAAGACAGCCAGGGGTCTATTGGTAATCCCCCTTATGTATGCTGGGAGGCAGTTGAACAGTCTTGGGCCCCTGCTTTTCACGTTTACAAAAAAACAACAACAACAACAACAAAAAAGAAACAATGAAAACGGCAAACGCTGAATATCAGTATAAATCCTGAAGAATTTTTAAATATGTAAAAAGTAATAAAAGGTCAAAATCGGAGAAGCGTCAGTAATAAAGTGTGACGATATAACGACAAGCACCAATACAAATATTACCAAGGGAGTTTGACACAGGTACAGCACCAGGGTATCTTTATTTTTAAGACGTTTCGCCCAGCAGCGGCAATTTCAATTCATTGTAAAAATTATACATGGAAGATAGTGGAGCATGAGATAAAATATCCGTCAGCCTAGAAGTCAGTGTTCGTTACCTTAGTCTTGATGAGTCTGAAGCACAGGCAGGGAGATACTCTTACATACTGGAGTCAGATAAGGTGCAGCAATTTAAGTGTTCCCTTTGCTTCAGTTATATCTTAACTATACACTGAACACCGACTTCTAGGGTGAGAGGTTAATAACATCATTTTCCACTGTCTTCTGTAAAAAAATCACTGTGTTAAATTAAAAAAATATCAGGCGTTGCACCTAAGTCTAATTAATTAACTTGTTGGTATATTATGCAATTACTGCAATGAGATTAATACGACCTGTTCTCTTAGTCGCTTTCAGCTTGATCTTCACGTACCTACGTCACGTTACTTCTCTGTAGGAAATGAATCTGACCAACAGGAATCAGTGAAATTACTCTTGAAGCTTCGTTAAAATACTGTGAACATTAACAAATTTACTCGGCCGGACGAAATTTCGGTCAAAATGGAAAGTGAATCTAGTTATCAAATTGCATACTCGTTGAAGAAAGTAGCAGCACACGAAATAGGTGGAGAAATTATCTCCTGAATCGAGGCATGGTTGACCAATAGGCAATTTAGACTTTGCATAAATGGGGAGAAATCAGAATGGGGACCATTTGCCAGTGGTGTTCCGAAGTAGCGACTATGAGGCAAAAATTTGTGTGGCTTTAAAAATAGGTTGAACAGACGCATGAAAGATAGAAACATGCCTGTTGAATGCTACATAGAGGGATATAAATTATTCCAAACGGACAGGGTCAGCAGGAAGGGTGGTGGAATGGCGATGTAAGTCAGGGATAAATTAAACTGTTGCATTAGACAAAATATAAAAAGTGGAAGTGGCGGACACTGAATCTACCTGGCTACAGGGATGTAAATAGCTCACCTTGGGTATGATCTACAGGCCTCCGAACCTAGATAGGGAACACGGTGAACTTCTATGGGATGAATTACGAAGGAATCTAGACACGAAAATGTTTTAATGGAAGATTTTAACTTTAGCCAAATTGATTAGACAACTTGACAGGAAATCTCGTCTTGTAATTTTCTAAATACGATCCAGGATTGTTTTTCAAATCATTATGTGAGAGAATCAGCTAGAGGAGATAACCTGCTTGACTTGGTCCTTTCATACAAGGGATCTCTAATTAATAAGTTTGAGATTAATGATAAACTTGGAGAAAGTGAACATAAATCACGCAGTTTCAATACCTCGTGGAATTACCTTAAAAACTTTATTCGAGTCAAAGTTACTGCTTATCGTGCAACCAATTTTATGGGGCTAATGAATTATCTCATAGTAGAAGGGTTGCCCACAAGACATTTTTGAGAGTGATGTACAATCTGCCTAAGCTACATACAAACAGTGGCCAATTTGTTAGACATACCTCAGTACCTAAATGCATACACACATGGTCAAGAGGTTCGGTTGTTGCTCGGATCGACTATAAGTATAGGGAAGAAAAGTGATCTAAGTGAATTTGACTGTGGAATAATTTTTGGTGTTAGATGATCGGATTGAGAAGTTTGAATATCTCAGCAACTTCTGATCTCTTGGGATTTTCACCCATAACAGTCTCCAGAGTTTAAAGAAAATGGTGTGAAAACAGCATACTATGTAAGCTCTGGAGGTAACTGAAATAACCTAGCATTACAATGGAGGTATGCAGAAGAGCATCTCTGAATGCTCAACACGTCAAACTTTGAAGTGGATGGGTACCAGGAACAGACCACACTGGGCTACACTCTTGTCAGCTAAGAATGGAAAACTGACGCTACACCGGGCACAAACACACAAGAAATGGACAGTTAAAGATTGGAAAAACATCACCAGGTCTGACGAATCGCAATTTCTGCTGCGACATGCAAATGGAAGGATCAGAATTTGGTGGAAACTTTTAGGATGCGGTGGAATAGAAGATTCGCAGCATGAGCGTGCAGCCGACAAACCTGCAGCAACTGCGTGATGCCATCATGTCAGCATGTGTCAGGATTTCTAAGGAATGTTTCCATGACCTTCTGGAATACATGCCCCGAAGAATTCAGGTTGTTTTGGGAACAAAGCAGGCCACATGACTAGTGTCTATTAGCCACTGTGTGTGTGTGTGTGTGTGTGTGTGTGTGTGTGTGTGTGGGTTCGATTCATAGCTCCTGGCCCCGCCTCTTCACTGGTCTCTACTAGGCCATTCTCTCTCTCTGCTCCGCGAGTTTTATCATGCCTCTTCATAAAACTATGTATAGATGCTGCCTCCACTACATCACTTTCCAGACTGTTTCACTTCCTGAAAACGCTGTGACTGAAGGAGTACTTCCCAACATCCCTGTGACTCATCTGAGTCTTCAACTTCCAGTTGTGACCCCTTGTTGCTGTGCCCCATCCTTGAAACATTCTATCCCTATCTACCTTGTCTATTCCTCTCAGTATTTTATGCGCCATTATTATGTCCCCCGCTATCCTTCCTGTCCTCCAGTGTCTTCAGATAGATTTCTCTTAACCTCTCCTCGTGGGACATACCCCTTAGTTCCAGGACAAGTCTTGTTACAAACTTTTGTATTTTCTCTATTTTCTTGACGTGCTTGACCAGTTGTGGGTTCCATACTGGTGCTGCATACTCCAATATGAGCCTGACGTACACGGTGTACATAGTCATGAACGATTCCTTACTGAGATGCCGAAAAACTATTCATAGGTTTGTCAGGCACACATATGCTGAAGCAATTATATGGTTGATGTGCGCCTCAGGAGATGTACCCGTGTTATACTAACCTCATGACATTCCTAGGTACATACAACCATGGCATTCCTGGGTACCTACAACCATGACATTTCTGGGTACCTACAACCATGGTATTTCTGCGTACCTACAACCATGACATTCCTGGGTACCTACTACCATGGCATTCCTGGGTATTTGCACAATTTTACAAGTCCAGGAGGTGCCATCTCTCCAATAAAGCCTTCCATGACAAGCTGTCTCGGTGAAGGAACAGCTTTGCTCTGGTGTCTTGTGCGCCGGAGGGATGACAATCCTTTTTAATCCGACAAGAGACGACGTAACTTAAAGCTTTCTGAGCCGTTGTGCAATGTTCGCACACGACGCTAAGCTAATGAGGAAGTTTGCTACAGACGGGACTTCAAAAAAGAAGAACGGCAGACACATTCTACAAAGAGATGAACGGAACACCGCGCCTCAACGACGCCTTGCGTTGAATGATATACACGGTTAAAACAGACAATAGGAAATACAAATTTATACTACGAAATATAAGGGGTATTCTTCCCTCTAGTGACATCGAGGCATGGTCAGTAATCAAATTGAAAATACGCGTATGCAAAAACTCGTCAGGAAAAATGGAAGAACTCTTCAAAAGCCCCAAATCTCGTGTTTCCTAGAGGATCACCAACTCAAGGTTTTTAGTTTTCAACAAGATCACAAGCCTTGGGGTGTCAAGTCTCTATCCCTCATGCCTCTGCTTTGGATAGATCAAACGTATGGGGGTAAATTCCTTATATCAAAGGTAAGAGAATGAACACCTTAAAATTCTCTCCCCACTTCTTCCACATTCTCCAATATAGCAGTTGTCTCTACATAACACAAAAAACCTGCGCGGACGAAACGTCTCGTTACTAACTTGTCGGTATTGTATGCCATTAATGTAATGGTCCAACAGATAAAATAAACCTTGGTCTTCCTATCTCCACCAGGATCGTCAACCGCTAACTTCCTATCTTTAACAAGACGACAAGCCACGAGCTTCCTGTCTCCAACTTCAAAACCACAAGTCCCAGGTTGACTATCTCCAGGAAAGACCACGAGTCGCAGGCTGCCTGTCTCCAGGGGGACTCGCTGCCGTCAGTGAAATTCAGATAATCCGATACAAGTCTTAGACGATTTCAATCCCGATAGTGTAAGTCTCTACCCAAAGAAGAGAAGAAAATATTTGCCCTAACGTCCAGTTACACTTAACATTCATGCTTTGTATTGTGTAGAATGATCCTCGAGGGTATTTTTGAGTATTATAATTATGCAAATCACTAAATCCGAGTGTACTTTTCAGCTTAATGAGTGGCGGAGGCTCAACTCTCCTTTCCCTAATAGCGAGACAAAAACTCTACCCTCACAGCCAAGCTGTTAATTAATATACGAACTTTTTTAACCGTCTTTAAGTCATTCTAGCATATTCTTATGTGAGAATGACAATGTTGTGTTGTTTTATCAAGGGTAAAGACAGGTAAAAATGTAGTGATACTGTATCAGTAATAAAGACAGTGGTATACAGTACCGACAAGTTTATGAATTAGATGTATATACAACATCTGGGTATCTTTATTTCGTAAGTTGTAAAACAAAGATACCAAGATGTTGCATGCGTCTAATTCATCTTGTCGGTATTATATGTCAGTGATGCATGGATACTTGTGAGGCAGCAATACCATGGAATCTTGGCACAATTGTATTTGCTCACCTTTGGCACACTCTTGGTCATGAGCTACTTTTACTGGTAGGTGCCATCAACCAGTGCCAATGCCTTCAACTGCTGCGCCTCATCGCATTTCAGCAAATATGCTTGAATTTTCATCAAATCTTCGGTACAGAACATCTGCTCTTAGGATTAGGAACTGATAACCTCATTCTCTACTGTTTTCTGTATACATTTCTGCAAGGCTGAGGGTCTAATTATCTCCTTTTCTACAAGCTTCCGTTTATGTCCCTGTAATTTATTGGTAAAGCCTATTGGATGGCGAAACGTCTACAAAGTAAAGATACCCACAAGTTCCACAAGTGTCTAATTCCTCACTAAGTGACAATGTTGTGTTATTGTATAGAGGTAAAGGCATATACCGATATTATGTTATTGTATATTACAATTTTTCAACTTGAGTTGTTAGAAATAAATCCAAAATTTCGATTCATAATAACTAATCTGAACTCAAGTGGTAATATGAAGATAAGTATTTCACTTATTCTGTATAAATCTGCCACGTAAAGGTGTACGTATATCTTAGCAACATCGAAGTCCAAAGAGAAACTCTGGACAGAAAAAAGTGTCATGACATGAATGAGATGGTGTAATCGTTACTATGGGTGTGTGTCACGACACAACCAAAACCTTCAAGACACCTCTGAATGTACACAGCAATACAAGAATGTAGAAACACTGCAGTAAGTCCACAAGCCTATTATAGACAGGTCTAACTTACAATCATTTATGCATCTGTCCAACCTATTTTGAAAGCTATTCAAGGTTCTCACTTCGATGACACTACTCGGGAGTTTGTTCCACTCATCCATAAATCTATTGCCAAACCACTGCTCTCCTATATCCTTTGTAAATATAATTTTATCCAACTTAAATCCATTGCTTCGAGTCTTGTCTCGGTTGGATTTTTCAGCACGTTATTTATATCCACTTTTGTCCATTTAGTAAAATGGAGACAATTAAAGATATAATCTCAATAAGGCCGTAACAAGGATATGTAAATTATAACACCGGGGCTTTTATGTTAAGTGCTTCGTGATATGAAACCAAGAATCCCATTAACTTTATGGCGAACGCATATACACTGTTGTTTTGGCTTTAAATTACCGCTAACCAGAACTCCTAAGGCGATAACACAGTCTTGAGTTTTTCCTTTACAAGGTTCACGCTATGAAAGAGAGGGAGGTCAGGCAGAAAACAATCACGGCAGGTGAACGTTGAGAAGCATCGATTAGAGCTGCAATGGTGAGCGAAACCCAACAGAAATCTCGTTCAAACACACCCAAAAATTCTATTAATTTAAAACTAACAACAAGACAAGGACAGGTGAGAAGTTACCATCCTCTGTTTGGCAGCTAGTCAAGAGAAGACTGGCAGGTGGAGTTGGCAGATTGCTAAGTTCTTGCACGAACAATTACATAAGATTTTTATCATAAAGACCTATCATCATTATTCCAGTGTGAACGCAATTCTATTTTTTATGATATAAAGAAAAGTATTTTTAAATAATAATAATAATAATAATAATAATAATAATAATAATAATAATAATAATAATAATAATAATTCTAACATATTACATAAAAACGAAACATAGAAAATTATTGTACACATTGTATAAACGTTTGTAAGCATATTTCACTACGTCAACTTTGGTTTCCCTTTAAAAGGAATAATTTACACTCCGTCAGATTAAGAGACAGGTCACACTGTTATCTTACTGTATCAAGAGGTAAAGCTAACAAAAGTGTGGATTAAATCACCCAGTGTCATGAATATTTTTTGGAGATTAATAACTTTTTTAATTAGCTTGTTTACTGCAAAGAGATACACTATGACTCACGAAATCGTAATGACACGATTGCAAACAAACTATACCACGGGCGGGATTCAAATCCCGCCCGTGGTATGGTTTGAGATACACCAGTATGTTTATAATTACATCTGTAGAATTCAGTCTGCAGCACGCAGGTAACAGGTCATTCCCTTGGCCTTGGTCATGACCTGTCAACTCCCTGTCGCCCCTTGGTGACACACCATGTCGACACACTCCGAGAACACACCATGTCGACACAACTCATTACCACAAACATGTTTCGTAAATTGATTCACTGCCTTTTAGTCTGCCAGGTAGCACAACCATTTAGAAATTACCATCTCCTATCACAGTCATCAAACCAATACTGTTGCCTTTGGGTTCCTCCGAGTATAGGAAATACAAGAAACAGAACAGAGGTTAATTAAAGCAATATTTAGGTCAAAAAAGAACTTTATAAAGTTTATCCAACCTTTTAACCATTCCTAACCCACACGATAACCCGAAGTGAGCAAAGCAAAAAGCTTTACCACCTGTGGTAATTGTTTTTGTATGACTTTGAATAAGAGAATAATATACTGGCAAAAAAATTAAAACCGAACCATAAATAATGCATAAACACACATAAGAGATGATGATGATAATGGACCAATTAATAGCTATAGAGAGGAAGAAAGAAAACTGGTAAATAATGATAAGAGGTACGACAGGAACTTTGCAAGTATTTCAAGGATGTATTCGCTTAAAAACATAAGGGTGATGCTAGAAAACAAGAGAGAACAGATGTCACTGGGAAAAGTAAACATACTGTTATCATTACAAAGAATGAAGTGAAAAAATGTCCATATACAGCCTACGACAATAAGTAGATCGCACGTTTATACAAATCGTAAGAAATCGAGAGGACCAGCAGCTGAGACTTGACCCCTCAGGAGAAACTAGGCGAGATTCTATCCCCAGGAGAAACTAGGTGAGACACGATCCCTGGGAGAAACTACGCGAGATTCGATCCCCAGGAGAAACTAGACGAAATTTGATCCCCAGGAGAAACTAGGCGAGATTCGATCCCCAGGAGAAACTAGACGAGATTTGATCCCCAGGAGAAACTAGGTGAGACTTGATCCCCAAGAGAAGCTAGGCGAGACTCAACCCCCCGGAGAAACTAGGTGAGACTTGGTCCTAGGAGAAACTAGGCGAGATTCGATTCCCAGGAGAAACTAGGCGATATTCCATCCCAAGAGAAACTAGGCGAGACTTAACCCCCAGGAGAAACTAGGTGAGACTTGGTCCCAGGAGAAACTAGGTGAGACTCAATCCCCAGGAGAAACTAGGCGATTACACAACACGAACAGAAGCTGAATAAGACATGTGCAACAGTTTGGCGTCTTTACTGGTATCTTTAGTGTTAATAACGATAGCATAGTGTTGCACATGTGTCTTATTCATCAACCAGTCGGTATTAAAAAACATTAATTTAACGATACACACAGTACCTACAGATACACTCGCCCAGACAGAATTTTTGGCTGTATGTCAGTATGATATGCACCGCCTCACACCAATATATGTATCAGGTTAAAAAAAACTCTTCACATAAAACATCGATTACGTTATGGCATTGAAGTCAAAATATCTCCAAGTATGTGAACATAATTTTTGTGTGTTTATATGGCTTATGCAAATGTACACATTTGTCCAACACTTTAATACATGAGAAGAGATTAGCATATACCACACTCCGGATGTAAAGAGCATGTACCACACTCCGGATATAGACTGCATGTACCACACCTGATGTAGACAGCATGTACCACACTCCAAGAAGAGACAACGTGTACCACATTCAAGAAACAGACAGCATGTACCACACTCCAGGAAGAGACAGCATGCACCACACTCCAGGAAGAGACAGCATGTACCACATTCCAGGAACAGACAGCATGTACCACACTCCGGGAAGAGACAGCATGTACCACACTCCAGGAAGAGACAGCATGTACCACACTCCAGGAAGAGACAGCATGTACGACATTCAAGGAACAGACAGCATGTACCACAGTTCAGGAAGAGACAGCATGTACCATACTCCAGGAAGAGACAGCATGTACCATATTCCAGAAACAGACAGCATGCACCATTCTCTAGAGAATTACTAGAGCATTTAATTCATGTGAGAAGTGAATCCAAATTTGGTGGTGTAATAATTTCATCAGGTGAATAACCCTGTCCAAGGACCACCTGGTTTTGGAGTCCACTCTACCTGATGCCAGTTTTCTTTTAGTGTCAGCCTCCCATCTAGAGATGGCCCACTTTTAGACTTCTTCAGTTTGCCGACTTAAAGATCACCTCAGGAAGGAATAGAGAAGCAAAAATATATAGAAAGTGGGATTATTAACTGATAATAATCTAGGATAGTTAATTTTTGTAATGAAGATGTGAGGGATGCTTAGTGTAGTGAGAGGGGGGGGGTTAAGGTGTAGTGGGTAGGTGGGTAAACTTGGAGGGTGAACATAAAGGGTAGGGGTAGTAGGTTAGTTTGATTCAAGGAAATGGAGCCGAGATGGTGAGGGAGGGTGATGGACAAGGGTGGGGGATGTGAGGGTGGGTGGGAGTGTGATTCGAAGAATTAGAGGAGGGATGTTGGGTGAGGGTGGTTCAGGGGTGGAGGGTGAGAGAAGAGTGGGTGATGGGTGAGGTGATGGTGGGAGTGAGGGGTGGAGGGTAGATGGCTGTGGGAATGGTAAATGATCTTCAGCCGAGGAAATGGAGCAGTGGAAATTGTGTGGTTGGATGGTCGCTCGTCTGGGCGAGCCGACCAAAGACGGGAAAACACCTTCCGATCACTGGGAAAACACCTTCCGATCACTGGGAAAACACCTTCCGATCACTGGGAAAACACCTTCCGATCACTGGGAAAACGCTGCACAAATATCACGATGGCTCTGAGACTCCAGACTACTTACTTGACATATTTTATTATACAGTCTTGAATGACTGTGTTCAGAGTTCTGAAAGCTAATCTTAGATTTACCAGATGCCCACTTGCTGCAGAGATTATTCGGCTGATGTGCATCTCGGGTGAAATACTCAGTATTATGCTCTCTCAAGATTTTCCTCCTTGAAATAAGATTCGCAGTCTTTCTTTCCAGAGCCTGTACTCCATGTTTGGTCTTCTTTGCCTCTCCCCAGTTTCCAAAACTGTTCATTTGCTAAGGTTGAATTCTAATTACCACTTATCGGACCAATTATGCAGCTAATCCAAGTCCATTTGCAGGCATTCA
>NC_091317.1:27826025-27841025 GCF_038502225.1 Cherax quadricarinatus | reverse complement strand
ATCATTATGCTGTACGAATGTGTTCCATACTCGAGTCATCCTGGGTATGTATGATCTCAGATGGAGTGATGTTCTGGAGAAGGGTACAGCCAGAGTGAAGTTGCTGCTTTCTGCCCGTCTTGTGGCATAAAAGCTTGTTTCACGCTGTCCTCGAAGTGGATCCAAGTGTGGTATTTTGACAATATTGGCCTTGTACATAACAGTAAGGCCACCCACATCCCTCCTATGTTGAAGGCTCTGCTGAAATGACAGATCTATCCAGGATGGGTCCAGGCGAGAGATGAGACGTCTTGCTCTGTTCTCTACTCTGTCAAGCAGTCGCAGATGAGAGGGGGGGCAGGCAAACCAAGAAAGTGGAGCATACTCAAGGTGTGAGCGTACTTGTGCCTCGTACAGGATCTTGCAACCCCTACTGTCAAGCAGATGCGAGATACGGCGAAGTGCTGTAAGCTTCCTGGCTGCCTTGTTTGCAAGATTTACAACATGGTTCTTCATGGTTAGTTTGGAGTCAAATTTCACCCCAAGGATATCAACTTCTTCTCCAGGTGCCAACATCGTCCCATTCATCCTTACTACTGCGCCAGCATTACCATCATGGTGCCTAGAGACGAACATCATTTGCGTTTTTTCAGGTGCAAATGTTACTTGCCATCTATTTCCCCAAGCTGATATAGCTCTCAGCTGGTGATTGATGTAGCTTAGAGCAGCTGGCATTTCTTCTCTTGGATAAGTGAATGTCAGTGTACAGTCGTCTGCATATGCATGTGATTCTGGGATGAGATGAAGAAGGTCGTTGAAGTAGACATTCCATAACAGTGGACCCAGCACACTTCCTTGTGGAACGCTTGCCCCAATAGGATGCCTTGCTGATTCCGTTCCATTGAGGACTACACTTAGAGATCTACCATGAAGGTAATCACTGAGGAGACATAGCGTAGAGCCTGCAATTCCCAGTGCTTGAAGTTTTGCTAAGAGGCCCTGGTGCCACACCCGGTCGAAAGCGCCAGCAATGTCCAGTGCTACCACACAGCTGACTTTGGATTCATCCAGTGACTGGTGCCACTTAGTGGAGAGGTTTAACAACAGATCAGCAGCAGAGTAACCTTTCCTGAAGCCATATTGACGATCACAAAGTAGTGAGTGGTAGTCAAAAAAATCTGTCATTTGTCTTGAGATTATTGTCTCAAGGATCTTACCAGTGATTGACAGGAGTGACACTGGTCTGTAGTTGCTGATTTCTGCTCTGCTCTTCTTTTTGTGAACAGGGACTACATTTGCCTCTTTCCATGGAGAGGGCCATTTACACTGTACTAGGCAGTGCTGAAAGATGCGAGTTAGAGGTGCTGCTAGCTGGTCTGCACATCTTCTCAACAATCTTGGGCTCAACTTGTCTGGGCCCACAGCCTTTTCTTGGTCAAGTGATTTAAGAAGGAAATGCACCTCCTCCTGCCTTATTGTCACCACTGACAGTTTTGACACAGTTCTTGCAGCTAGCCAAGGAGGGTCCCTTGCTGGATCAGGAACTTGCATTTTGGTAGCAAAGTGTTCAGCAAAGAGGTCCGCCTTCTCTTGACTACTAGTAGAGGTGGTCCCATCCTGTCGATTTAGAGGTGGAATAAGTTCATCAGGCAGATAACCTTGTCTGTCCTTGACCAGGGACCACCAGGTTTTGGAGCCTACCCTACCTGATGCTAACTTTCTTTTAGTGTCCACCTCCCATTTAGTAATGGCCCACTTTTGAACATCACCCATATGCCTACAGGCTTGCATGTGCAAGTTCCTGTTATAGGTGGTAGGATGTCTCTTATACCTTCGCCATGCTTTGTACTTAGCAGTAGCAGCCTCTCTACAACGAAAGCCAAACCAAGGCTGATCTGTAGGCTTTGTCACATATTGCCGGTGAGGAATGTGTTCTTGTTGCAGATTAAGGATGTGTCCAGTGAAGGCTTTCACTTGGTTGTCAACATCCCCCTGGAGAAGAGCATTCCAGTCGGTGGTGGCGAGCTCAGAGCAAAGGGCTGGCCAATTACCTCTTTCCCATAGCCAGGTTGTGCGTGTGGACTCCTCACCTCGTTCTGTTGGAATCTTAAGTGTGGTAAAAACAGCCTTGTGGTCAGACGATCCAACGTAGCCGAGGGGTTGACAAGTGACTATGCCTTCTGCCAGATCACTCACTACTGGGTCAAGGGAGGAGCCAGAGATATGAGTAGGGAAATCAACAAAGTTTCTCATGTCAAACACTGCAAGAAGGTCATCAAAGTCCCTCTGTATAAGGTGCTGGTTGAGGTCGCCAACAATTATTATAATATGTTGACAGTTGTGTTGTAGCAGAAGGGAGTCAATATTTTCCATTAGGAAGTTGATAGGGTCTGCATGTTGCCACTGAGGTCTGTACATTGCACATGCTAGTACAGAGGTACTAGTGTTTATACAGAGCTTGAAGAACATCATTTCAAGATGTGTAGGGGTGGCAACATCTATGTGCTGGGCATGAACACTTTTAGAGAAGCACACAGCAACACCACCTCCTTGCCCTTGCCTGTCTCTTCTCATCCATGAGGTGTAGCCAGCAATTCTTGCAAAATTTTCTGGAGTCCTGTCATCCAAAAATGTTTCAACAACAGCTATCATGTCGGGACGTCGAGTGTTCACAAAGCTATGTGTGAGCTCTCCAACATTAGTAATGAAACCTCTAATGTTGGCCGACAGGATGCTGATAGACTGGCTCCTCATGATGAAGTGGTCAGCTTGAGGTGGTGGGTGTGTAGGGAATGTAAGGTGCCTGCCCTTGAGAGAGGTAGGGTACTGAGGCAGCTGCAGGGATGTAGGTCTGTGGTCTTGTATAAGGCCCAATCCCACCTGATGGGCTGGGATAGGAGTAGCTAAGTGGGTGACGTGTGAGAGTGTTTACCAATTCAGAGATCCTGCTGGTTTGTTCTGAGAACAGGTCTCTAAACAGGTGGCCCTGTCTGTCAAGTTCCTTTTTCTTCCGACACTGGTCCTCCTTATGTCCTTTCTTGTAGCAGTAGTTACACCTGGTATCTCGCAGGCAGTTGTTGGCAGAGTGCCCCTTCCGGTGACAGCGAGAGCACAGCCTAGGTGCCTGGGAGGGTGGACTAGGATTTGTTGTACCTCCTGTGTTTCGCAGATTTGTCCTCGGATTCTGCCGCTGGAACTGTGTTAGTGGAGGGTGAGACGGCTGTAGATGTCTTCCTCCACCACGTCCTCCTCCACGTCCTCTACCCCGCCCTCTACCAGTTCTGACAGATGTGTCCCTGCTGTTCGTACTTCGGCGTAGCAGGTGATCAGGTGCAGTGATAGTTCCCTGATCACTAACTGCACCGTTCTCTGGTGGAGAAACTCCTGGCTCAGAGCTTGCTGTCGAAGCACTACTACCAGATTCTAGAATAGTATCGGCAGGTGTGCTGACAGGTGTAGGATCAGGGATGGTATGTGCACTGTCAAGTAGACTGGCAGTGGCTGAAGCAGAGATGTCAGGTGTAGGAGAATTAACAGATCCAAGGCTTCCCACGTTGCTGGGAAGAGGATTTGTTCCCTCTGTGGTGGTCAGAGGAATTGTGTTAGAATTCCCAAAGGTAGTGTTTTGAACTCTGTCAGTCTGTGGGACCTTAGCGATGACAGAATTCCACCAGATGTTTACCCCTGAGTTAAGCTCAGTGTGGGACTTCCAGTCTTTGTCAATAGTGTCACCATCAGCTGAGCAACTTGCGTCACTTGATGTAGGCTTGCACTGGCCTTCTACAATAGCTTGTAGGTTATCTAATGATTTGAGGAGCTCATGAAGTGCTTCCCTGTGATGGATTATCTTAGCTGCAACTTTACAACACAGCCCAAGAGGGCAGTCTTGATCTTTGGACAGGAGTCCCTGAGGTAGGACTTCTGAACCTTCCTCCTGTAGCTCCAGGCTTGTATCCACATATACCACAGGATTATGGATATCCTTAAATTTTCTGAAATTTTCAACCTGGCTGCAACAAAATTCTTCTTCTGGAGTGCAATCTGTGTGGCAGTAGTTGGAACAAGTAGGCTCTTTACATCCAAGAAGATCTTTGTCCCTTGTGGTATACCCACAAACACTGCAGTATCTACTGGGACAATAGCCAGATAGCGTAGATAATCTTGCTATTTTGCGGTGTGAAGTCATCCCAGAGGAGGCTTGTATAATTTGAAGTTCACAGGAGAGAGAGAGGGTGGGTGGTGATACGTGGGTGGGGTGGAGTGTGGGTGGGTGGGGGTGTTTATAGCCGGTGGGTAGTGAGGGCGGGCGGCAGTGGGCCACTAGCTGGAAGTGTTGCCTTCTCACTATCACTTAATAAACACTGTTTATGCTGTCCACTTTTCCACTAAAGGAAGATGTTACACAAATCACTGTGTTGCATTGTACCAGCCACGTTGTTATAAAGCACCAGATGCTAGTACATAGCACAAAACACACATAATATTAGACGCTCACTCTGAAGGCAATAGTGAAGACACTCCTAAGGCCTGCCAGTCCCCTCACACCATGCCTTCAACATACCACACTTAATATCACTGATATTGCTTATATTCACCTCAGTGGAGGAGTTGGCTTACTTGTACTAATGTGTTGTAAGTAGTACTACGTCACTGAACAGTTTTTATCCTCACCAACCCTCGTATTTAAGTAATATTAAGAAAGTTTGTGGAGCACACGGTGACACGTCTTCACCCTCTCTCTCTCTCTCTCTCTCTCTCTCTCTCTCTCTGCTTAGTTTCTCTTAATCTATATAACCATTTTGCTTGAAATTTTCCTTATTGTATTTTCTTCCTCTTCAACTTTTCTATTTATTTCATTTTTCTTTGTCATATCCCTATCTTTTTCTTTCCCCTGTTTTCTTTTTATTTTTCTCCTTGTCTCCTGTTTTTCTATTTCCTGCCTCCTTGTTTCTCTATCCCTTCTTTCCTGTTCCTTTATTCTTTCTTTACTTCTAGATCCGGGCACGCTTGTGGAGTGCCATTGGTTGACTTCTCTATGAGGTAGTGAATGCCAGGGCTGCCTACATTATGTCTCCACCCAGACCAAAATATGGACACAAATTTCGAGAGCCTGGAACGAGCCACACCTCCTGGCTGAACGCTACAGGACTGCATGCTGAGTGACTCGTGACTAGTCCTAGGACAGGCCAGTCAGGTAGTCTAGCTCTTGATAGAAAATAAAGCCAAGCCAGTCAGGCAGTCGTGCTTGAGGGAGCAAACTAAGCTGCGACCTTCATGACCCAATCAGCTTTAAGACTCAGAGCAAACGGGTTCTCAGCCAATTTCTGAAGAGAATTATTGGTGTGTTCACTTACTACACACATTCAGTCACATTTTGAGCCTCGTAGAAAGATTAGATTTTGCCACCGAAGTGGCTAGCTTATTGAGCACCCCTTATCCAACATATGAAGGGCAGCGCAAGAGCATATGGATACACAAGAGGCCTAGGAACCAGGCGCCAAAAGAGTTAACTTGAGTACATTTGGATTTTTATATACAGTTGACATATCTGTTACAAGGAAATTCAAGAAATTTGCATCTTAGGAAGTAATGTAATGTGTATGTTAATTACCGTTATTGCAGCTACAAGGATTTCATTCGAGGAAATATCAGTTATTAAAACCCCTGTTTTGATATTTCATAAAAATATTTAACTGTTTGAAATTGTAGCAAACAATTGGCGGCTTTCTATAAACTATTTTTAAGAATTGTTAGGAGCTATCACTAAGACTTGTTATCAGTTGTTTGTGCACTGGTGACCTAGCCGGTTAAGTGAGAGCTACGTGAATCATAGATTGTCCAGATAATGGTTCTACAACTGTACTTTAAATTACTTATAATTGGTGAGGGAGGTGTGTCGGGTGTGTTGGGTGTGTCGGGTGTGTCGGGTGACTCGGGTGTGTCGGGTGTGTCGGGTGTGTCGGGTGAGTCGGGTGTGTCGGGTGTGTCGGGTGTGTCGGGTGTGTCGGGTGAGGAAGGTGTGAAGTGCTAAGGAGATAGATAGGGGGTGAGGGATGGATAGGGGGCGAGGGATGGATAGGGGGTAAAGGATGAAAAGAAGTGGGGAAAGCACCGTTCTCCGGTAGGCGGAAGAGTGCTACAAATGGAAGATTACAAGAGACAAGAATATACAATAAGAGAGAAGAGTTAGGGAGGAATGGATAGCGGAGGTTATGGATTCTGATACTTCTTCATTATTAATAAATTAGACTACTCTAGGTAATGAAATAGCAGGATCATGCAGTAAACTGTGTGTAATCTGGTTCACTTTATCAACAAGTCTTACACTTTGTGGAGTTCTGTCGGCTAATCAAGGTTAGATAATAGGTTACACTGAGTACTCGCGCTGACACGAGCTCCCTTACAATTTATAGGTAAATGTGATATAATCACAGTGAAAATTAGTATTATTACAAGCGCTGTCGTGATTTCTCACATTGTCAGTATAAATATTTAGCGTAAAAGCATGCATGGAAAGCTACAATGAAATAATGTGGATCTCTGAGATCTTTCGGAGCAATCTTTCCCGAGACACAAGTGCGTAAGTAATAGATGGAGATTAAAGGGTTAGAATGGAAAGAGGCATCCCTAGAGACGTCACTTAGTGGGTGCCGGATAAAAACACAAGTTTTAAAGGTGAGCACAGGCCCCTAGACACAGTTACAAATATTATAGAATACATTATGCATTATATACATTGCAGAATAGTACAAAAAACTACGCCATTCTCCATGTCAGAGAAAATTTCCATAACATCATTAAATGGTTTGATTGTTATTACCACTCAGTTGCAGTAGGCCTAAGAAATCTAGACAACTCGTTTGGTCCTTCATTTCGCTTTCGGACATCCTTCATCCGTCTTGGAAGTGATTAACACACATTCTATAGGGTTGAAATGGGTAAATTCCCCATAGCTCGGGGATGGAGTCCTCAAGCCGATATCCTTTCTTAGTGGATAGCTATCTCAGCCCAAAGTTCTCAGTGCAGTTTACACCTGAGAAGTTTCCTGGCCAGTCATCGATGAAGGGTATTGTACAGTAACGAAGCCAGTGAGCAACGATTTCGCGGTGAGTTAAATGAGCGCTGTTTTAAAACCTCGCAGACTATTCTAGGTACGTTAGTACAGGTAACGTTGGAGGGGACGTGTTTGACAGCTTCCCTGGGCGTGCTCTTGGTGTGGGCATGTCATCAATACCGTCCTCAAGAAACCGATGCACTCAGTATGTCTCTGCATGCTCACACACACACATCGATGGTTTTCTACAATTTCCTTCACTTGATGGCTCGCCTTATGAAATCCATTAACGTGTATCATTGTCTCTTGTGTTAGCGACTTAATTTATTGGCCAAAAAATGTCAGACAAGCTCGGCCCTAAAGACTACACGGTGCAGGGGGACCACGGACACAAAACCGTTCACCACGCAAACCCTCAAAAGGCACTTAGAATGCAGCCAGGAGCCTTATCGAATCCTGAGATGTCCCATTTCGAGTTATCAGGCCAGCATAACTTTTTGTCTTATCGACAAATGTACCAGGGCAAGCTATTACTTTAGATATTAAATTTTAAATTACATCGGGTTTCTTCCACCTGTCTTACTTTATTGAGGACAACTGTGTGTGTGTGTGTGTGTGTGTGTGTGTGTGTGTGTGTGTGTGTGTACTCACCTAGTTGTACTCACCTAGTTGAGGTTGCGGGGGTCGAGTCCGAGCTCCTGGCCCCGCCTCTTCACTGATCGCTACTAGGTCACTCTCCCTGAGCCGTGAGCTTTATCATACCTCTGCTTAAAGCTATGTATGGATCCTGCCTCCACTACATCGCTTCCCAAACTATTCCACTTACTGACTACTCTGTGGCTGAAGAAATACTTCCTAACATCCCTGTGATTCATCTGTGTCTTCAGCTTCAAACTGTGTCCCCTTGTTACTGTGTCCAATCTCTGGAACATCCTGTCTTTGTCCACCTTGTCAATTCCTCTCAGTATTTTGTATGTCGTTATCATGTCCCCCCTATCTCTCCTGTCCTCCAGTGTCGTCAGGTTGATTTCCCTTAACCTCTCCTCGTAGGACATACCTCTTAGCTCTGGGACTAGTCTTGTTGCAAACCTTTGCACTTTCTCTAGTTTCTTTACGTGCTTGGCTAGGTGTGGGTTCCAAACTGGTGCCGCATACTCCAATATGGGCCTAACGTATACGGTGTACAGGGTCCTGAACGATTCCTTATTAAGATGTCGGAATGCTGTTCTGAGGTTTGCTAGGCGCCCATATGCTGCAGCAGTTATTTGGTTGATGTGCGCTTCAGGAGATGTGCCTGGTGTTATACTCACCCCAAGATCTTTTTCCTTGAGTGAGGTTTGTAGTCTCTGACCCCCTAGACTGTACTCCGTCTGCGGCCTTCTTTGCCCTTCCCCAATCTTCATGACTTTGCACTTGGTGGGATTGAACTCCAGGAGCCAATTGCTGGACCAGGTCTGCAGCCTGTCCAGATCCCTTTGTAGTTCTGCCTGGTCTTCGATCGAGTGTATTCTTCTCATCAACTTCACGTCATCTGCAAACAGGGACACCTCAGAGTCTATTCCTTCCGTCATGTCGTTCACAAATACCAGAAACAGCACTGGTCCTAGGACTGACCCCTGCGGGACCCCGCTGGTCACAGGTGCCCACTCTGACACCTCGCCACGTACCATGACTCGCTGCTGTCTTCCTGACAAGTATTCCCTGATCCATTGTAGTGCCTTCCCTGTTATCCCTGCTTGGTCCTAGAGTTTTTGCACCAATCTCTTGTGTGGAACTGTGTCAAACGCCTTCTTGCAGTCCAAGAAAATGCAATCCACCCACCCCTCTCTCTCTTGTCTTACTGCTGTCACCATGTCATAGAACTCCAGTAGGTTTGTGACACAGGATTTCCCGTCCCTGAAACCATGCTGGCTGCTGTTGATGAGATCATTCCTTTCTAGGTGTTCCACCACTCTTCTCCTGATAATCTTCTCCATGATTTTGCATACTATACATGTCAGTGACACTGGTCTGTAGTTTAATGCTTCATGTCTGTCTCCTTTTTTAAAGATTGGGACTACATTTGCTGTCTTCCATGCCTCAGGCAATCTCCCTGTTTCGATAGATGTATTGAATATTGTTGTTAGGGGTACACATAGCGCCTCTGCTCCCTCTCTCAATACCCATGGGGAGATGTTATCTGGCCCCATTGCCTTTGAGGTATCTAGCTCACTCAGAAGCCTCTTCACTTCTTCCTCGGTTGTGTGCACTGTGTCCAGCACCTGGTGGTGTGCCCCACCTCTCCGTCTTTCTGGAGTCCCTTCTGTCTCCTCTGTGAACACTTCTTTGAATCTCTTGTTGAGTTCTTCACATACTTCACGGTCATTTCCTGTTGTCTCTCCTCCTTCCTTCCTTAGCCTGATTACCTGGTCCTTGACTGTTGTTTTCCTCCTGATGTGGCTGTACAACAGTTTCGGGTCAGATTTGGCTTACGCTGCTATGTCATTTTCATATTGTCTTTGGGCCTCCCTTCTTATCTGTGCATATTCGTTTCTGGCTCTACGACTGTTCTCCTTATTCTCCTGGGTCCTTTGCCTTCTATATTTCTTCCATTCCCTAGCACACTTGGTTTTTGCCTCCCTGCACCTTTGGGTAAACCATGGGCTCATCCTGGCTTTTTCATTACTCCTGTTACCCTTGGGTACAAACCTCTCCTCAGCCTCCTTGCATTTTGTTGCTACATCTTCCATCATCTCATTACCTGGCTTCCCTGCCAGTTCTCTGTCCCACTGAACCCCGTTCAGGTAGTTCCTCATTCCTGTGTAGTCCCCTTTCTTGTAGTTTGGCTTCATTCGTCCTGGCCTTCCTGCTTCTCCCTCCACTTGTAGCTCTACTGTGTATTCGAAGCTTAAAACCACATGGTCACTGGCCCCAAGGGGTCTTTCATATGTGATGTCCTCGATATCTGCACTGTGTGTGTGTGTGTGTGTGTGTGTGTGTGTGTGTGTGTGTGTGTGTGTGTGTGTGTGTGTGTGTACATACTTGAGTTGATAAAGAGTATTCATTGTTTTATTCCTTCATCTCTGAAACTAAAGCCTGACTAGTCAAAATGAAAAACATGCCGGTATTAATGAATTTTATGATGTCAAGAACCTACATAACAAGGTTCATTTGTAGACACTCAAGACATGCACAAATGAAGACAAAGGCATGCCTGTGACTTGATGAATTTTACTGCGTGGACCCAATGTCATCACTAAACATTTCAGTATAATAAACTTCTCTCTTTACGAAATGCACGTGTGGCATAAAACCTTTACTAAGACATCGTTTCGCTCTAAGGCGAGCTTTTTCTAATAGTCATGACCTGAAAAAACTCTCCTTAGAGTGATTGCAAGCCCTAATAAAGCCCTCTATAGAGCGAAACATTGTTCCAATAGGAGCTTGCATTGTTACATGTCTGTTTTCTTTCTTGTGGACTGTGCGCACTTCAAACAAGTCCACAGTTGGTAAGCAGTGGGGATACCTAGGAAGGCCAAGTTGGAAATATAAACACATATGTAGTATAATGTGATCCTTTATTGACAACGTTTCACCCACACAGTGGGCTTTTTCAAGTCACACACAAGTCACACTTGAAAGAGCCCACTGTGTGGGTGAAACGTTGTCAATAAAGGATCACATTATACTGCATAAGTGTTTATATTTCCATTGTGTCGGTATTTTATACCATTTATTTCCAAGGCCAGGTTGCCAGAGTACTGCATGTCTGTCACTTGCAGAGATGACTTTTATTCAACATGCACATGTACTTCAGATTACTTTGTAGTTTATTTCCCCCTCGACTGACCTAGCTAACGTTGTTATCCTTCCCTAGATCACCGCACCCCATCCCTGGTATACATATTACTCTCGCCATAGACATGATCCCAGTAATACATTTTTTTTTTCACTACTAATCTAGCCAGATATTAAGACTAGTTGTCGTGGACAGGTATTATTGCCAATCCTTCTCCATGGCAGAATGCTACATATGACAGGGATCTCCTTTCGACTTAATTATAATTGTAAAGTAAAAGGACACAAGTGCAACTAATGTGACATTTTATTGTGGCAACGTTTCGCTCTTCAGGAGCTTTATCAAGCCATTATAAACAATACATGTATGTATAATGTTCGCCAAGACCATAGTCCTGGCACGGGTCCCAATCTTGCGATGACCCGTCTCTGGCTCCCGATGGAGAAAGGTTTCCACAATGATGCGACGCATGCCGCTCAAGCGCCCCTCTGGTCAGTTCAACTGGTGCATCTCATAAGCGACACCATATGTAACTATGGACAGTAGCGAGGAGGAGGATGTCATTATCACAGGTAACAGCTTGTCTGGTTCGTTGACCCCATGGTACACTAGTGTGGCCGCAGTCATCTCTGGGTCCTCTTCGGGAGGGAATATCACCCCTAGTTGCCTGCGGAGTGTCTCAGTAGCTTCGCACTCTAGAAGATAGTGTGTTAGGGGCCGCTGGACAACGTGCTGACAGTACTGGCACATCTCCTCAGCCTTGTCTACCATCATCTTGGCTGTGGGAAAGCCCAAGCGAAGCCGATGGATGGCAGTACACTGCGCTCTGGACCAGCTTCTATCATATGGAGGGGGGTTCTCCCTGAGTCGCTGCTCGGTACCACTGTTGAGATGGGGTATCACCTAAGACCTCCCTCATAAGTTTCGTGGCTCTGGCAGCCACCAGTTTGGTCTGTCGTAGGCTGATTGGGACAGTAATCCCAACATGTGGATAGTCTGTTGCTGCCTTGGCTGCATCATCTGCCGCCTCATTTCCCCGGATGCCAGCATGGCTGGGGATCCAGTTCAATGTCGATCTATTACCCTGAACTTCTAAGGCTGTCATTATGCTCAGGATCGATGTGATGAGGTGAACATTATCCTGTGGTTGAGGATGGGAGAGGGCATTGATTGCAGAGGTGGAATCAACATGTATGACAGGTCGGAGTCGATGTCGTAGGGCATGTGACAATGCCTGCTGAATCGCCACCAGCTCAGCTTGAAGGATCGTGCAGTGGTCAGGGAGTCGCCAGCCTTGTGTGACCATTGTGGTACAGTCCAGCTGCTGCTCTCTTCCTGTCAGGGTCGACAGAACCATCTGTGAAATACACTGCACATGTGCCTCCCTCTGCCAGTGCCATGCTTGTCTCAGCATGATTGCTGAGGGTGTCTTGACTGCAGAGACACTTAGAGATGGGTAGCTGCATAATGAAAACATCGGCTGGATCTGGACGCCAGGGAGGTGGTGGATGGTACCCAGCAACAGGAAGGTCACAACTCTTCTCACAGAGCAGCTGTACAGGCAGCAGCTTCCGCCCAGCAGCACAAAACGAACGAATCCAGGAGTAGTCCGTGAAGAGTGTGGGATCTTGTGACATGGTTGTTAATATCCGTCTCCTTAGTGGGGTACTTTGCTGCCGGTGCAGAATCGTGGCCACTTTGCAGGCGTTTATGTATCTTACTCTGTCATCCAAGGAAGGAAGCCGGGCCTCAGATCTGAGACATACTGTGTTGGTCCAGATGGGGGCACCAAGCATAGTTCTTATCGCCTGGTTTTGTACGACCTCCACCCTTTGCCTGCTCTGCGGGAAGAGATGAGCTAACGCCGGTGGACCGTAGTCAATGAGCGAGCGTATAGCTTGTATATAGTACAAGCGAAGTACATCTTTGCTTGCCCCTGCACGGTGCCTCGTCATGGCTCTCATGGCGTTGAGTCTGAGTAGAGCACGTGACCTGACATACTCGGCCTGTTTCTGAAAGGTGAACTATAGTTTACACTATACCCTGTGGAGGCTGTGACAAGATTTACGTAGGTGAAACAGCAAGAAACCTCGACACCCGCCTCAATGAACACATTTACGCATGTAGGAACGATAACTTGAACAACGCCTGTGTACAACACCGAAATTCCACCAATCATCTCATGAAATTCAGAGACGCCCAATTAGTGATCAAAGAAACTAATTTCCACAGACGCAAGTGCCTCGAATCAGCACTGATCGCTGTTTCGAATACAATTAAACAAAACAACGGCAGCTTCACCATCTCCGAAGTCTTACCAAGAATCCTCCTGAAAACAGTAAACCCTGCCATCACATAGTCTCTCCTGTTATACTACACAAAGCACATTACAGAGAGTGAACACTGAAACACGCTGCCTCTTTCCAGTCTATATTTGTCCAACCTATTTTTATGTTACCCAAGTAATAGCTTTTATATCCTTTTACTCTTGTACGAATTAATTGCTCTACCATATTGTATTAGTTTGGTCACTACACTACTACTACTACTACTACCACTGTGAACATCGAAATGGTACCTCACTAGAATTGCACCTCACTCTGAGCCTTTATATACCCTCTGTGTCCATGTATTGTTTGTAATGGCTTGATAAAGCTCCTGGAGAGCGAAACGTTGCCACAATAAAATGTCACATTAGTTGCACTTGTGTCCTTTTACTTTACATATTGTCGGTAATTCTACCAACTTTATTAATTATAATTACCATCACATATCTGGTGAACAGGTCCTCCTACGCTTCCCAACATCATTACCTTCTACTCTGAGACATATATTAGGGTTGTTCCCATTTCATGTTACGATATTTTCTAATCTGAAAAGTATATCTATCCTCCAGCCAAGCCCCAGGAAAACACAAACATACACTGCCTATCAAAAAATGCCTTGTCCATAAAACTAATCTGAGGATAGCCTCCTACTAAAATATTCTCAGCTTCAACAACGGATTTGTATCCTCACTGAACGAACCACATTTGTCCGGCAATCAGAGGCGTTGTCTCAGCCAAAGTGGCAGAGAGAGTAGAACGTCCACCACATGATCAGCAAGTGGAGGATGGAACTTCACAAAAACATTATAATCCCTGTCTTGTTCTCTGCCTTACTAAGATTTTTCCACCGACTTTAGTCTCCGTCGCAGTGTCTTTCCATGAGCAAGCATGTAATGATGAGTGCTGATCCTGATCAAGCAAATAGTCCTGGGTGCCTGCGAGTAAATAATTTTGGATTCCTCTTCCTAAGCAAGAAAACAGTGTTGGATACCTATCTCCAGAACAAGTAATTAGTGCTGGCTGCCTTCCCCTAGGCAAATAAATCCTGGTGTGTGTCTGCCCCTGGACAAGTAACGTGTGCATACCTCTTCATAACGCCTGATAATGCTACATCCGGCTAAGCCAGCCACTCTCTCTGGGCACTCCACCGCTGTCTCCATAAACACACTGCCTCCTCCAGCCTGCCGCTCCCCCTCGTTTTATTATCCTCTTTGGAAGGAGTTATATACCCCTCCGCTAATACATGTTTATCCCTTTTTCTTTTTCGCCCGCGTTTATTCTGTGTGAATTTCATTTGTATTTTTCCCATCTATCTTACATATTTATACCCTTTATATATACATATATGTGTATTCTCCTGTAAAACTAAGACATTTATTCACCACTTTGCGCATTAGATTTAGGAAACGTATCGCACACTTGAGTTTTTCAAATCAATTGAAAACGCCCCTAGCGGACGAAATGTTTATTTAACGTCGTCTATTGCATAAGTTACTTCATAAAGAAATCTGTCGGTATTAATATCATGTACTTTTTCTAAATAACCCGCACATAGAATACAAACTTATGACGACACTTCTGTCCGAAATAGACCGTAGCTAGTCACACTGGCTACTTAATGGTCCAAATTCCAACTAAACGTCATTAAAAGATTGTCTCATGTTTGCGGATTATCTGTGTATTGAGAGAACATTAGTTTTCTCTTATGTCATGTGCTGCCAATTTTTTTTAAAGCATTTTGTAAGTTACTCTGTCAAAAGCCTTACTGAAATGCAAATAATATCGTAACATTTATCATGGTCCACTGCCTCATGTACTACACTGAAGGTAATTAAATTCTTGAGGAATGAAGTACCCCTTGT
>NC_091317.1:27708525-27821025 GCF_038502225.1 Cherax quadricarinatus | reverse complement strand
CAGGGGTAAATGTAAATGGGGAGCCTTTAATTGAGCTATGTGTAGAAAGAAATTTGGTAATAAGTAATACATATTTTATGAAAAAGAGGATAAATAAATATACAAGGTATGATGTAGCACGTAATGAAAGTAGTTTATTAGATTATGTATTGGTGGATAAAAGGTTGATGGGTAGGCTCCAGGATGTACATGTTTATAGAGGGGCAACTGATATATCGGATCATTATTTAGTTGTAGCTACAGTTAGAGTAAGAGGTAGATGGGAAAAGAGGAAGGTGGCAACAACAAGTAAGAGGGAAGTGAAAGTGTATAAACTAAGGGAGGAGGAAGTTCGGGTGAGATATAAGCGACTATTGGCAGAAAGGTGGGCTAGTGCAAAGATGAGTAGTGGGGGGGTTGAAGAGGGTTGGAATAGTTTTAAAAATGCAGTATTAGAATGTGGGGCAGAAGTTTGTGGTTATAGGAGGGTGGGGGCAGGAGGAAAGAGGAGTGATTGGTGGAATGATGAAGTAAAGGGTGTGATAAAAGAGAAAAAGGTAGCTTATGAGAGGTTTTTACAAAGCAGAAGTGTTATAAGAAGAGCAGAGTATATGGAGAGTAAAAGAAAGGTAAAGAGAGTGGTGAGAGAGTGCAAAAGGAGAGCAGATGATAGAGTGGGAGAGGCACTGTCAAGAAATTTTAATGAAAATAAGAAAAAATTTTGGAGTGAGTTAAACAAGTTAAGAAAGCCTAGGGAAAATATGGATTTGTCAGTTAAAAACAGAGTAGGGGAGTTAGTAGATGGGGAGATGGAGGTATTGGGTAGATGGCGAGAATATTTTGAGGAACTTTTAAATGTTAAGGAAGAAACAGAGGCAGTAATTTCATGCACTGGTCAGGGAGGTATACCATCTTTTAGGAGTGAAGAAGAGCAGAATGTAAGTGTGGGGGAGGTACGTGAGGCATTACGTAAAATGAAAGGGGGTAAAGCAGCTGGAACTGATGGGATCATGACAGAAATGTTAAAAGCAGGGGGGGATATAGTGTTGGAGTGGTTGGTACTTTTGTTTAATAAATGTATGAAAGAGGGGAAGGTACCTAGGGATTGGCAGAGAGCATGTATAGTCCCTTTATATAAAGGGAAAGGGGACAAAAGAGACTGTAAAAATTATAGAGGAATAAGCTTACTGAGTATACCAGGAAAAGTGTACGGTAGGGTTATAATTGAAAGAATTAGAGGTAAGACAGAATGTAGGATTGCGGATGAGCAAGGAGGTTTTAGAGTGGGTAGGGGATGTGTAGATCAGGTGTTTACATTGAAGCATATATGTGAACAGTATTTAGATAAAGATAGGGAAGTTTTTATTGCATTTATGGATTTAGAAAAGGCATATGATAGAGTGGATAGAGGAGCAATGTGGCAGATGTTGCAAGTATATGGAATAGGTGGTAAGTTATTAAATGCTGTAAAGAGTTTTTATGAGGATAGTGAGGCTCAGGTTAGGGTGTGTAGAAGAGAGGGAGACTACTTCCCGGTAAAAGTAGGTCTTAGACAGGGATGTGTAATGTCACCATGGTTGTTTAATATATTTATAGATGGGGTTGTAAAGGAAGTAAATGCTAGGGTGTTTGGGAGAGGGGTGGGATTAAATTATGGGGAATCAAATTCAAAATGGGAATTGACACAGTTACTTTTTGCTGATGATACTGTGCTTATGGGAGATTCTAAAGAAAAATTGCAAAGGTTAGTGGATGAGTTTGGGAATGTGTGTAAAGGTAGAAAGTTGAAAGTGAACATAGAAAAGAGTAAGGTGATGAGGGTGTCAAATGATTTAGATAAAGAAAAATTGGATATCAAATTGGGGAGGAGGAGTATGGAAGAAGTGAATGTTTTCAGATACTTGGGAGTTGACGTGTCGGCGGATGGATTTATGAAGGATGAGGTTAATCATAGAATTGATGAGGGAAAAAAGGTGAGTGGTGCGTTGAGGTATATGTGGAGTCAAAAAACGTTATCTATGGAGGCAAAGAAGGGAATGTATGAAAGTATAGTAGTACCAACACTCTTATATGGGTGTGAAGCTTGGGTGGTAAATGCAGCAGCGAGGAGACGGTTGGAGGCAGCGGAGATGTCCTGTTTAAGGGCAATGTGTGGTGTAAATATTATGCAGAAAATTCGGAGTGTGGAAATTAGGAGAAGGTGTGGAGTTAATAAAAGTATTAGTCAGAGGGCAGAAGAGGGGTTGTTGAGGTGGTTTGGTCATTTAGAGAGAATGGATCACAGTAGAATGACATGGAAAGCATATAAATCTATAGGGGAAGGAAGGCGGGGTAGGGGTCGTCCTCGAAAGGGTTGGAGAGAGGGGGTAAAGGAGGTTTTGTGGGTAAGGGGCTTGGACTTCCAGCAAGCGTGCGTGAGCGTGTTAGATAGGAGTGAATGGAGACGAATGGTACTTGGGACCTGACGATCTGTTGGAGTGTGAGCAGGGTAATATTTAGTGAAGGGATTCAGGGAAACCGGTTATTTTCATATAGTCGGACTTGAGTCCTGGAAATGGGAAGTACAATGCCTGCACTTTAAAGGAGGGGTTTGGGATATTGGCAGTTTGGAGGGATATGTTGTGTATCTTTATATGTTTATGCTTCTAGACTGTTGTATTCTGAGCACCTCTGCAAAAACAGTGATAATGTGCGAGTGTGGTGAAAGTGTTGAATGATGATGAAAGTATTTTCTTTTTGGGGATTTTCTTTCTTTTTTGGGTCACCCTGCCTCGGTGGGAGACGGCCGACTTGTTGAAAAAAAAAAAAAAAAAAAAATATATATATATATATATATATATATATATATATATATATATATATATATATATATATATATATATATATATATATATATGATGTGTGTGTGTGTGTGTAAACTGAGAATTTACAATAGTGTTAGTGCAATAAGTAATGAAATTTTAGGGTCTTGAAGTTATAAGGTAAGGCTTGCTAGATGTGTGGTCTACCGTCAGGTCCAGGGATGTTCTTGTGAGAGCTCTATAAGAGAAGCTCCAGATGTTGCTCAACTCACTTTTATATAAAGTTCCCGACGCCATCTTTCATCTTTCCATGAGGCAGCTCATATGCTCTGCATTTTAAAGAACCTGTGGTAGTGATTGTGGTTGTGGTTGTGTATGTGTGTGTGTGGTCGTGGTTGTGGTTATTGCTGTGATCGCGGTTATAGTTATGATTGCGGTCTTAGTCATGAATGTAAATATGACTTTGGTCGTGGATGTAGTTATGATCATAGTCGTAGATGTAATGATCGTAGTCGTGGATGTGCTTACAATAGTGGCCGTAGTCAAGGATTGGGGTCATAACACTGGTAGCAACATTGTGATTGTGGTTATGAAGCAGTGTATGTTGTGGTCGTGTGTGTTGTGTGGATGGTTCACGTGCCCGGCAGTGGGTCGATGGGCAATTTTGCAAACTTCACGCCTAAGTGAGCATGACACACGCTGATTGGAGCTCACCCTCGCTCTCACCTCTGCTAAAGTCCTGCCCATTATTGCTGCCTTCGTATGTCGTGCTCCCTGAACCTATCCCTGCTTTTGTCGTTCTCCCAAAATCTGTCCCTGCCTTTGTCGTTCTCCCTAAATCTGTTCATGCCTTTGTCGTTCTATCTAAATCTGCCCCTGTCTTTGTCGTTCTCCCTAAATCTGTCCCTGCCTTTGTCGTTCTCACTCTGTCCCTGCCTTTGTCGTTCTCACTAAATCTGTCCCTGCCTTTGTCGTTCTCCCTAAATCTGTCCCTGCCTTTGTCGTTCTCCCTAAATCTGTCCCTGCCTTTGTCATTCTCACTAAAACTGTTCCTGCCCTTTGTCTATCATGCTTCACAGACCTTTCTCTGCGTTTAAGGTCATTAATCCTGCAAAGTCATTACACAATCCTCTAGATTATCATGTCACTCGTGTCATACAAGGTATATTTTACCGACATATGTGTAAGAACACATATGCATCGTTAGAAAACTATTATTGGGTATCCTGAAAGGGAAACCTTACTGTGGCTGTCAGAACTTTCATTTTATTTTCCTTTCTCCAACTTCTCGTTTATCGTTCGTTCATAACTGGAGAACGCTTCATCTGGATGGTTTTAAATTTTCAGTGTTTTAGCAAGGTAAAGGGAACGAGACTCTCGGAACAACTGGAAAGTTCACTATGATCAAAGTAGTTGAACCCATTCACAGCACCGTGGAATGGCTTCAGTTAATTCTGAAATCCTCAGCAGCATAGCTTCAAACGTTGAAAAAAAGTTGCCTTCAAGTGTGTATGTGAAGATTTGACCATTTTGTGTACAAAATAGTGAAAAAACAAATAATAAATTTAAGTTTGCCTCTTCAGAACGACATCAGTATTTAATGACAGATGCAACTTGCAGTCAGGATAGTAACTACTTTGCTTTGTTTATGTACTGGAAAATTTGCCAGTATAGTGAAATAGTTTAAAAAAAAAGTTCTTGAAATCACTGGAATCTTTGTATAATAACAGAATGTCTATTCTGATCAGCTTGAAATAAATACCTGTTGGGCTCGTGACCGCATGGTTCGTGCGGTTACTGAGTTCTTCAACTCCAACTTTGCCAGTTTTATTGAACTGATAATGATAATCACTTACATTCATTAATGAAAGAATACTCCGTCTGATCGGCTTCAAGATATTATTGGTGATTCATTCTCTAAGTTTAGTCTGAGTAGGTGAAAAATAGAAATTTTACTGAAAGTTAAAATAACTGAAATCGTTGAAACTGGATAAATTACTAGAGAATGTCGTTTCTGATCGGCTTCAAACTTCCACTACTGGTGAGCTTTATCTAAACAGATTTTCGCCCATTTTGAGCTTTGTAAATTTTAATCTGAAAATGTTTTTCATCAGTAATAACGCCTCTTGTAATCGGCTTCAAATTATCAACGTTGGTGTATTTTAATTAGACGTAAACAAAGGGAGCTTGGTCTGTAGGTTAAAGAGTCGCTAATTTTCACTGAGCCACTAAACACCACGAATGATTTAGTCGGATTATGGTGGTTAAAAATGAATATCAGAGTCTAGTTGTTGTACCTATTTAGATCACCATATACAACTTCCTACCATTTCGCAGACAACCCATTGAAAATATAATGCTATATGAAAAATATGTTTCAAACCAGGCACCAGATATCCTATTATTTGGTGATTTTAATTTAAGGCATCTAAAATGGAAGACTCTGGTAAATATTGCGACAGCAGAGCGAGTTTGGATGAACAGTCTCACACAGTCTCCACAATATATTCGCCTTAAATCAACAGGTAGCAAAACCGACCACACTAAGCAATACTCTTATCTATTTTCACTAGTATTGAGGACCTGGTTCTGGACGAAAATGTGCCGAAGACAGCAAATTCGGACCACAATCGAATCAACTTTAAGATCTGTATTTACATCAGTTTGGAACAACGATTTACGATCAGTCAAGGGGAAATTCAACAGATTTAATTTCAACAATAAGAATATTAACTGGGACTAAATCAATCGTGATCATACTGAAATATGGTGCTGAACCGGTATCCCTCGACGATGAACTCCAGACATAACGTCGAGCTCAAAATGAACGAGTCATATACTGTTAGAGCCCAGTGAAGTCAGGAGGAACAAGGAACCATAAATATAATTAGTAGAAATTCCAAATACTTTTTCTTGCAAGCGAAATCCAGGACAAAAACATTTAGTATCGGCCCCCTACTTAAAGAAGCCGGAACGCATACCTGATTTTAATAAATGAGCGAGATCCCGAAGTCCCGAAAAGACTCTGTAATCAACCAGTCTGAATACTGATGACGCAGATGCGTTTTCGTGAGTGAGACTGAAAACCCTGCCGATATCATCTCAATTTCCGATGTAACTCCAACTTCACTTGACTATGAAGAAGACATTGATATCATTCCCATACACTCTGTCCCTGGCCCTAACTCGTGGAACTCTATATTTGTCAAGAACTGCAAGAAACCATTACTAGGTGCCCTTTATACTCTATGAAGGAGCCTGAATAGAGGTGGCATTCCAGTGTAAATAAACCACAGACAAAGTCCCACGTTATAAATATCTTTGAAAGGGACTTAAGAAGCAAGATTTACAATTACAAAAGTTGCACAACCCAGGAGTTTAGAGCAGGTTGCTCTTGTCTCTCACGTCATGGTTTTGGAGCCACTGGAAGCTAAGCAAAATGTAAAAAACTTAAGAAAGGAGGAACACTGCAGTAGGCCTGTTGGCCCATACTGGGCAGGTTCTTCACAAATCCAACCCCACTAACAGAATATTTGCCCAACCTACTGATGTTTAGTACACTGACTTTGCAAAAACATTTGACAAGTGCAACCATAGAATTCGAGTGCACAAAATGAGTGCCAAAGAAATAACTGGAAAGGTTGCATTATGAATATTTAACTTAAATAGAATCCATAGGATAATATCAAACAGAAAAATCTGAAGTTAATGTAAAAAGCACTGTTCTTCAAAGCATAGTACCCGCCCTGTTTCTGTTTCGTATTACTATATCAGACATAGACAGGAACATGAATCACAGCACCGTTTTATACTTTGCTGCTGATGCTAAAATATGTGTGATGATGGGCTCCATTAAGGATACAAGGAACCTTCAAGCAGACATAAATCAGGTCTTCAAGTGGGCTTCAGACAGCAATATAGTGGTCAACGAAAACAAATTTCAGTCATTACCTTACAGAAAATTGAGAAATTGATAACAGAAATAGAATTCAAGACAGTTACCCTAAAGGTAACCCCGTTGAAGAATTTCAGGACCAAGCCGAGCGCCTCGATTTCTTTTGTACACAACACAAGGATGACAGGTTAGTATTGCCTGGCCTCACTATGGAACTGTGTGTACTAGGAATGTAGACATTATGTTAACGTAACACACGTGTCTAACTTATACATCACACCACTTGCTAGGTCATCATAACACCTGCCAGGTCACTATACCACCTGCCAGGTCACCATACCATCTGCCAGGTCACCATACTATCTACCAGGTCACCATACCACCTGCCAGGTCACCATACCACCTACCAGGTCACTATACCACCTACCAGGTCACCATACCATCTACCAGGTCACCATACCACCTGCCAGGTCACCATACCATCTACCAGGTCACCATACCACCTGCCAGGTCACCATACCATCTACCAGGTCACCATACCACCTTCCAGGTCATTACACACTACCTGACAGATCCTCTCACCACATGCCAGGTCATAATACCCGCAAAATCTTCACTACACCTGATGGATCATCACACCACCTGCAGCAAAAATTAGTGCTATATAATCTAATTATATTATTAATCTTACTTCATGCTATTCTTAAAGTAATTAAGATAATAGATGTAATTTTGAAGACAAATGTTAATTAAATAAGCATCTCGTAAAGTTATTTTCATTATTATTTCCCATTTGAATCACCTCAGAATATCGTATGACAGTTTTTGCGCTACGAAGTCATTTTATTGATTAGTTGATGGGGTTTAAAGGTGATCCACTACACTCGGGTCATTAAGGTCATTAAGGCTGCAAGTCATCGTTCACTACAAGTCAAAAATACTTTTATCCCGACAAAGGATTAAACTTCCTACTGTACACGCACATATGTACACCGTGTATAATAATGAAATTACATTATTATAAGATAGTGATATTCCAGTATTACTTTTTATTAAAATTAATGCATTATGAAGTATTTACTAAGTTGATAAGTAATACGGGTGTCTAGCTGTCGAACACATTTCTCATTTATCAACTTGTTCGTATTGTGTTCAGTTATTATTATCATTATTATAATAATTATAACTAAGTGCTAAATCCACTAGGGCCACACAGCGCTGGTTACATATTATTATATGGATACGAAATTATTGCATTGAAAAGTAACTGTATTCTTAAAGTTATTATTTAAACATTTTTTGTATCGTGAGTTATGTATACACCGAGAGGTTATACATTTTAAGTGCATATAGACTTGAGTGATGGTGAAAAAGTTACGTGCAGTCGTAATAACCCTTCGTTTACCCGACAGTCTTCACTTAAACCCAGTTAACCAACCAGCTTAAATGTACAGTTTAATTTCTATTCCAGGAATTAATCTTAACATCGTGTAGTCGTTAGGCTTTAAACCCGGTTTACCAAAAACAGTGTCTCAGCGTATGTATACGCCTTAAGTTTACACTAACCTCTGTTTTGAGTATTGAAGTATCCTTGAGTGTTGAACAGATGTCGTGAGTAGTAGATAAGTGTTAAATCCAATTATGTATTGTATTAGGTATTGCATTATTAAGGTATTTTATTACAAAGATTTTTGTATTTTGCAGCATTTTGTCGAATCAAACATTCAGAGGAAAAGTTACCCCTGTAATCATGTTAGCCAGTAGACGACATTTTGCCATCTGTCACTGTGGCTTTTAAACTGTCTGGAGCCATCTGGCAAGCTTCTGTTATCACCACTGAGTGTCATGTGATCCATTGTGTTGCCTGTTTCCTCTTTCTTGTGTAACTACTTTCATCTCTCTCTCTCTCTCTCTCTCTCTCTCTCTCTCTCTCTCTCTCTCTCCTTTTACACAGGGTTTTACATGGTTAGGTTAAAGTTCCTAACTCTATTTACAAGCTAAGAGCTGCTACCTATATCAGCTTATTTAAAAACCTTTTCATTCTTGTGAGACATACAAATAAGGAACAGGACGAATTTGAAGCCATCTGTGGCCATCGGTTTCATTTGGGCAACCGACTTTATTTCGTTGATGTTATTATGCTGTACGAACATGTTCCAGATTCGAGTCATCTTAGGAATATATGATCTCAGATGAAGTGATGTTCTAGAATAGAGTACAGAGTTTAGCTGCTGCTTCCTGTCCGAATCTGTCCTCGGGGTGGAGCCAAGTGTGGTACTTTGACAGTATTGGCATTGTACATAACAGTAAGGCCACCCACATCCCTCCTGTGTTCAAGGCTCTGCTGAAATGACAGATCTATCCAGGCTGGGTCCAGGCGAGAGATGACTTGATGAGCTGTCTTGCCCTGTTCTCTATTCTGTCAAGAACCCGCAGATGAGACGGAGGGCAGGCAGTCCAAGAAAGTGGAGCATTCTCGATATATGATCGTACTTGTGCCTTGTACATAAACTTGCAACCTCTGTTGTCGAGCAGATACGAGATACGTCGAAGTGTTGTATGCTTCCTGGTCTCTTTATTTGCAAGATTTACAAAGTGGTTCTTCATTGTCAGTTTGGAGTCAAATTTCAGACCAAGGATATCAACTTCATCCCCGGGTACCAACACTTCCATTCACTCTTACCACTGCTCCAGCATTACCATCACTGTACCTAGAGATCATCATTTGTGCTTTCTCAGAAGCAAATTCCTCAGGTTGATATAGCTGTAAACTGATGATTGATGTAATTTAGAGCAGCTGGCATTTTCTCTTTTGGATAAGTATATATCAGAGTAAAGTCGTTTGCATATGAATAGGCTTCTGGGATGAAACGGCTCGAACACACTTTCCTGTGGAACACTTGCAGCAACAGGATGTCTTGCTGACTCTGTCCCGTTGGCAATCTTGCCAAGAGTCCCTGGTGCCACTCTCGGCCGAAAGCACCAAGACTGTCCAGTGCTACTACGCAGCTCTCGCTCTCTCTCACTCCTACTTTCCCTCTCCTCTTTCTCCCTCCCTCCCTCCCTCTCTCTCTCTCTCTCTCTCTCTCTCTCTCTCTCTCTCTCTCTCTCTCTCTCTCTCTCTCTCTCTCGTATACAAACTATATGAAACTAAAATATGTTATGAAAATATTGTAGTTAAATTACACAATGCATAATTTGAAAATCCAGACTCACGAAATCGTAATGACACGATCGCGGTTCTATCCCCGCCCGTAGTATAGTTTGAAAATCCAGTATTACGCAGTGCTTCTCGGGTTAGCAAGATGAGGCTAAATACTAGTTAGTTTTAAGCTTGTAATCTTTTAATACCAAGACTTAACACTAGTTGATACTGTATAGTTATGAATTACACTGCTTGAATGCTAAGGTTAATTCAACATGTGATATAAAAAGAGTGTAGGCTATTGGAAGAAATATAAAGAAATATATAGAACTATATAGAAAACGAAATGCTGCAACAATAGCTTGCTAGGTAACGTGTGTATTTTCTTCTCTCTTGCCCATACCTTTACAACCCAGCTAGCAAACACTGTGAAGACAACCCACGCTGTAATGCACTAAGTAACATTGTAACAGCGTTCTGAGGCCCTACGCTTATGCTTATGTTGCTCCCTTGAGTAACTCGAGTAATTCCCACCACTCTTACATCTTTGTTTCTTTAAGTTAATAGACTAGTGCTTACGCTTACACTTATGATCCCTTAAGTAGAGTAGTGCCCAAGCTTACACCTTTGTTCCTTTAAGTAACTAGACTAGTGTTTATGCTTACACATATGTTGTTCCTTTAACTAGAGTAGCGCTTGCACTAACACTCGTGTTGCTCTCTTTCCGGAGCTGACTCACTGTTTAATGAAGGGAGAGAAGGAAGCAGGCAGGCAGGCAGGCAGGCAGGCAGGCAGGCAGGCAGGCAGGCAGGCAGGCAGACAAGCAGGCAGACAGGCAGGCATGTAGGTAGGTAGTCAGGCAGGCAGTCAGACAGGCAGGCAGGCAGGCAGGCAGGCAGGCAGGCAGGCAGGCAGGCAGGCAGGCAGGCAGGCAGGCAGGCAGACAGCCAGGCAGGCAGGCAGGCAGGCAGGCAGGCAGGCAGGCAGGTAAGCAGGCAGGCAGACAGGCAAGCAGGCAGACAGGCAGGCAGTCAGTCAGGCATGTAGGTAGGTAGTCAGGCAGGCAGTCAGGCAGGTAGGTAGGCAGGCAGGCAGGCAGGCAGGCAGGCAGGCAGGCAGGCAGGCAGGCAGGCAGGCAGGCAGGCAGGCAGGTAGGCAGGCAGACAGGTAAGCAGGCAGGCAGGCAGGCAAGCAAGCAGGCAGACAGGCAGGCAGTCAGTCAGGCATGTAGGTAGGTAGTCAGGCAGGCAGTCAGGCAGGTAGGCAGGCAGGCAGGCAGGCAGGCAAGCAGGCAGGTAGGCAGGCAGGCAGATAAGCAGGCAGGCAGGCAAGCAGGCAGGCAGACAGGCAGGCAGTCAGTCAGGCATGTAGGTAGGTAGTCAGGCAGGCAGTCAGGCAGGTAGGTAGGCAGGCAGGCAGGCAGGCAGGCAGGCAGGCAGGCAGGCAGGCAGGCAGGTAGGCAGGTAAGCAGGCAGGCAGGCAAGCAGGCAGACAGGCAGGCAGTCAGTCAGGCATGTAGGTAGGTAGGTAGGCAGGCAGGCAGGTAAGCAGGCAGGCAGGCAGGCAAGCAGGCAGGCAGTCAGTCAGGCATGTAGGTAGGTAGGTAGGCAGGGAGGCAGACAGGCAGGTAAGCAGGCAGGCAGGCAAGCAGGCAGACAGGCAGGCAGTCAGTCAGGCATGTAGGTTGGTAGGTTGGCAGGCAGGCAGGCAGGCAGGCAGGCAGGCAGACAGGCAGGCAGGCAGGTAAGCAGGCAGGCAGGCAGGCAGGCAGGCAAGCAGGCAGACAGGCAGGCAGTCAGTCAGGCATGTAGGTAGGTAGGTAGGCAGGCAGGCAGGCAGGCAGGCAGGCAGGCAGGCAGGCAGGCAGGCAGGCAGGCAGGCAGACAGGCAGGCAGGCAGGGAGGCAGGCAGGCAGGCAGGCAAGCAGGCAGACAGGCAGGCAGTCAGTCAGGCATGTAGGTAGGTAGGTAGGCAGGCAGGCAGGCAGGCAGGCAGGCAGGCAGGCAAGCAGGCAGGCAGGCAGGCAGGCAGGCAGGCAGGCAGGCAGGTATAAGGGCAAGAAAGCAGGAAGGCATTCTTTTTCTCCTTCGCTCTGGCTCCCTCGTTCTCTTTCTCTCCTTCCCTCCTTCCCTTCCTTCGTTCCTTCTCGGTACATTAATCACCTGTCAACATTCTATACCGCCACGAAAGCATATCGTAGGTATTGAGTTAAAACAGCGAGTCAGCCTCGGCAGCGTTTATTGAGCAGTCAGCGTGTACAAGGCGTGTGCACGGCGAGTACAAGGCGTGTACAAGGCGTGTGCAAGGCGTGTAAGAGTGCCGTGATGATAGTCAAAGGCTCTTGATCAAGAGAATAGTAAATACTCTCACATTCCTCAGATCAAACTAAATTACCTCTCTTTCCACACTTCAAATTTAGCTATTCCCCCATGAAAGTGCTAGTTCGACTACTAGCACTACTATTTGTGCAACAATTAGCGCAACTAATTGTACTAGTACTACTACTAGTAGTAGTGCTACCACGAGTACAACTGTTTGCACTGTTTTAGTGCAGTTACTAGTACAACTGCTAGCACAATTACTAGTACACCTTCACCTACAACTACTAGTACAGCTAGTGCCACTACTATAGTAGTAGTACTAGTACAACTCCTATTACTGCTAGTAAAACTGGTACAACTACTAGTGCCATTAGTAGTACTGCTGGAACTACCAGTCCTACTAGCTTAACTATAACTAGTAGTATAACTGCTAGAACTACAACTAGTACAACTACTAGAACTACAACTAGTACAACTACTAGAACTACAACTAGTACAACTACTAGAACTTCAACTAGTACAACTACTAGACAGTTCCAGCAATCATAACAACGAAGTTAGGATAACAGAGTTGTTTAATAAACGAGGAGACAGACGATGATCGGGAGAGAATGAAGGAGATAACGATATAGAGGATGGAGAGTGATAACGAGGGGATAGAAAGGAGAGACTGAAGAGGGTAGATATAGCGAAATGGGGAGGGAGGGAGAGGACGCGAGGCAAGAGGCTGGACAGAAAGGGAAAAAATGGGGAGAAAAATGGGGAGAGAAAAGATTTCTGAGAGGGAACAATGAGGTGAACAAGGGAGCAGCGAAAGACTGCAGCATGACAATGAGGGGAGAAGAGAGGATGACAGGGGAGGGGAGAGGATGACAGGGGAGGGGAGATGATGAATGGGGAGGGGAAAGGATGACAGGGGAGAGGGAGAGGATGACAGGGGAGTGGAGAGGATGAGTGGGGAGGGGAGTTGATGAATGGTGAGGGGAAAAGATAACAGGGGAGGGGAGAGGATAACAGGGGAGAGAAGAGGGTGACAGGGGAGGGGAGAGGATTACTAGAGAGGGGAGATGATAGCCGGAGAGCGGAGAGAGTTACCTGGCACAGGATAGTAAAGGAAGGGAAAAGGAAAACGAATGGGAGAAGATAACGAAGAGAGGGGAGACGATAACCATGGAAAGGAGAGGATAACCAGGATAACAATGAAGGAAGGAAAAAGAATAACAGCGTCAGAAGAGGATTAAAAGAATAGAGAGGAGGAAGAAGGGTAGGGATGGAAAAGGGAAAGGAAGAGGGAGAAAAATAGGGGAGAGTAGAAGAAAAGGGGAAGGGAGGGACGAGAGAGGATAATGAGAAGGATGGGAGAGGAAAGTAGGGGGGAAGAGAAAGAAAAAGGGGTTGAATGAGGGAAGGGGTGAGGGTAGAGTGGTGAAGAGGAGAGGAGAAAAGAGGTTAATGGGGAAGAGACGAGGGGTGAGATGATGTGAGAGGGGGAGGGGAGTGCGAGGAGAGGGAGTGGAGGGGAGAGAGAGGGGTGGTGGAGGGGGAGGGGTGGGGGATGATGAAAGGGTTGCCAGCGTTACACATTCCAGGTCGTTTTATTGGAAGTCAGTAGTGTACACTATGCCAGGTATACACTACACCAAGTGTACACTACAGCAGGTGTACACTACACTAGGCGTACACTACACCAGGCGTACTCTACATCAGGTGTACACTACACCAGGTATTCACTACACCAAGTGTACACTACAGCAGGCGTACACTACACCAGATGTACACTACTCCAAGCGTACACTACACTGGGCGTACAATACACCAGGCGTACACTACACCAGGCGCACACTACACCAGGCGTACACTACACCACGCGTGCACTACACCAGGCGCACACTACACCAGGCGCACACTACACTAGGTGTACACTACACCAGGCGTACACTACACTAGGCGTACACTACACCAGGCGCACACTACACCAGACGCACAATACACTAGGTGAACACTACACCATGCGTACACTACACCAGGCGTACACTACACCAGGTGTACACTACATCAGGCGTACACTATACCTGAATCTACCCTTGCCAATATTTATTATGATGTGCTTTAGAGTGGCCTCGTTAAGAAGGACGTTGACGAAGTGGTTAACAAGGTGGGTAACAAGGAGAGCAACGACGTGGTCAACGATGAGGCTAATGAGGAGGTTATCGAGGTAATTAACAAGGACGGATAACGAGATGGTTAACGAGGAAATTAAAGTGGAGGTTAACGATCATCGGCCGTTGTACCTATGATTGTTTATTATTATTATAATTATTATTATTATTATATTTCTTTATATATATATATATATATATATATATATATATATATATATATATATATATATATATATATATATATATATATATATATATATATATATATATATATATATATATATATATATGCAATAAGATCACAGTAAACAGGTGATTTCAGAATATGCAAAACAACCACTGTGAAAGAATAGTGAAATTCCAACCATGGAAATGTCAACCATGGACTTGCTTGATACAACTTTCTCAACTTTTTGAAAATCAATTGGATGGTTAAAGTCTCTCACATGAATAAATAGAGCATTGGAATCTTGTCCAGTTCTAATGCTATATTTATGTTGTTTTAATCTAAGTTCGAGACTTTTACCAGTTTACCGTAATAAACTTTATCGCAAATTTTACAAGGAATCTTATAGACAAATCCGTCAGCATTTTGGGGGGAATTCTTTATCAAAAGTTTTTTTTTACTGTATCAAGATTTTTAAATACAACTTTAATATTAAAAGTCTTAAGAAGAGAAGGCATATCAACCAAGTTTTCGTGGTAAGGGAGAACCAACATATTTTTAGTTGAATAAGGTTGGTTGTCCCTTTTTGGGTTGTAAAAAGTATTTCTAGCAATTTTAAATGATTTATCAATTACATTTCTCGGGTATTTCAGATCATTGGCTATTTCATAAATTTTGGATATTTCTTCATCTATGAACTCTGGACTACAAATACGCAAAGCTCTCAAAAACATTGAACTGTCTGTTTTCTCATCAATGTTTTTGAGAGCTTTGCGTATTTGTAGTCCAGAGTTCATAGATGAATAAATATCCAAAATTTATGAAATAGCCAATGATCTGAAATACCCGAGAAATGTAATTGATAAATCATTTAAAATTGCTTGAAATACTTTTTACAACCCAAAAAGGGACAACCAGCCTTATTCAACTAAAAATATGTTGGTTCTCCCTTACCACGAAAACTTGGTTGATATGCATTCTCTTCTTAAGACTTTTAATATTAAAGTTGTATTTAGAAATCTTGATACAGTAAAAAAAACTTTTGATAAAGAATTCCCCCCAAAATGCTGACGGATGTGTCTATAAGATTCCTTGTAAAATTTGCGATAAAGTTTATTACGGTCAAACTGGTAAAAGTCTCGAACTTAGATTAAAACAACATAAATATAGCATTAGAACTGGACAAGATTCCAATGCTCTATTTATTCATGTGAGAGACTTTAACCATCCAATTGATTTTCAAAAAGTTGAGAAAGTTGTATCAAGCAAGTCCATGGTTGACAGAAGTATAATTGAATCTTGTTTCATAAAAAGCAGTTTTGAAAATAATATGAATATTTCCTTAGGTTTGTATAAATTAGATTCATTTATAATTAATAAAATTTGGTTAGAGTTTAATAATACATTGGACAAATAATAAACCTTATTTCTTGGGTAGAATGATTTGTTGGTGGGATGTCGTGAGGACCTGTCTAGTTGGACCAGCGGACCTACTGCAGTGTTCCTCTTTTCTTATGAGTCCGGTATTGTCCCGCGTCAGGTGTTTCTTTGTTGTGGGAGTTGACTGTGAGATGTGGTCTAAACCCTTTAATTGCCTTCCTTTGATGTATTACTTTCATAGTTCCTTGACAATGTGAGTAGTCACGAAAGCGCTTGGAATTTCACTACTCTTTCACAGTGGTTTTTTTGCATATTTTAAAATCATATATATATATATATATATATATATATATATATATATATATATATATATATATATATATATATATATATATATATATATATATATATATATATATATATATATATATATATGTATATATGTCGTGCCGAATAGATAAAACTAGTAAGTTAGCAAGAACTCATTTAAAATTAAGTTCTTTCTAAAGTTTTCTCTTATATACGTTTAAAGATATATTTTTTTTATTTATGTTAATGTAATAAAGTTGGTAGAATTACCGACAATATGTAAAGTAAAAGGACACAAGTGCAACTAATGTGACATTTATTGTGGCAACGTTTCGCTCTCCAGGAGCTTTATCAAGCCATTACGTAATGGCTTGATAAAGCTCCTGGAGAGCGAAACGTTGCCACAATAAATGTCACATTAGTTGCACTTGTGTCCTTTTACTTTACATTAATGTTAATGTCAAAATTTATAATTTTGCACCAAAATATTCTTAGAAAACTTACCTAACCTTATTATAACAAGAGTAATTTATTTTAATGCCAAACAAACACAGTGAAATATATTTTTTTCGTTAGGTTCAGAATGAATTTGGCGAAATTATTGCATACACAAATTTTCAGTTGTCCTATATGGCAAGATGAGCGTTGCTATTTAAGCCAAGATCGCAAGTTCTGCCTATTCGGCACGACATATATATATATATATATATATATATATATATATATATATATATATATATATATATATATATATATATATATATATATATATATATATATATATATATATATATATATATATATATATATATATATATATATATATATATATATATATATATATATATATATATATATATATATATATTTATATATATATATATATATATATATATATATATATATATATATATATATATATATATATATATATAATATTATTATCAATATTTTAAATTATACTAATTACATTATTATGATGATTACTGTTGTAAATAATTAAAGGCCTTGCGGATCACATTTTGCCTGCAGAATGGGAACTAATCAGCTGTGATCAAGGCAGGAGAAAGTGGCTCTAATACTTTGGATCAAGAGCTGTTTTCCAGCATCAGGCAACATCAGTGTCCGATGACCAAGACTGTTCAACAGCCTCCCACCAGCCGTAAGGGAAATTACCAATAGACCCCTGGTTGTCTTCAAGAGGGAGCTGGACAGATACCTAAAGTCAGTACCAGATCAGCTGGGCTGTGGTTCGTACGTTGGACTACGTGCGGCCAGCAGTAACAGCCTCATTGATCAGGCTCTGATCTACCGGGGGGCCTGGTCAGGGACCGGGCCGCGGGGGAGTTGATCCCCGGAATGCCCTCCAGGTAAACTCCAGGTAAACCCTCTGGTGTTGCTGCTGCTGACTCCTGAGTTCCTGGCTACTCGTATCACTGGACTGGCCGCTGAGTTACTTGCTGAAATGTCACTGGACTGACTTACCGCTGAGTTCCCTGTTGACGTGCCACTGGGCTGACCGACTGACTGCTGAATTCCCTGCTGACATGTCGCTGGACTGACTGACTGTTCTCTGCTGACGTGTCACTGACTGACTGTTCTCTGCTGACGTGTCACTGGACTGGATGGCTTCTGAATTCCCTTCTCCTGTTTAATCTAACAGCGCCTCTCTTAGATTCCCCACCTGAACAGTTTCCCCGTCACTCCTCCCCTCTCCCCCTCCCCTCCAAACCTTCCAATGATTCAGCTCTACCACCCTCCCTCACATAAACTGCCTCCCCTTCCCTCCAGCTCTTCCTCCCCTCACTTAATCTGTCTCCCCTTCCTCCCAGTCCTTTCCACCTGAGAAAATTTTCCTGCCACCCCCTCCCCCTTTCAAGTATATTGTCTCCCATTCATTCCAGCCCTTCCCTCTCTCCTTCCCTAAATCCCAAATACCATCATTCCCATAAAAAACAAGTTTATCATCCACAGTCTTACTCTCCTTCCATCCTATCCTTCTCCTGGCTGTCTCTCCACCAAAGCCCCTCCCTCCCATTACTTGCCTTCCCTCTACCTCTCTAAGCATTTTAAGCCGGGTGCTGCCCATTTCACAGCGGTGAGCCCAGCGTGCAAACAAGGCTGGAAATTCGCACCTTCCCCAGCAGGTGGAAAACAGTGTAACGAGGAGGAACCAAGCGAGGAAATGTGGAGTGTGTGTGTGTGTGTGTGTGTGTGTGTGTGTGTGTGTGTGTGTATGTGTGTGTGTGTGTGTGTGTGTGTGTGTGTGTGTGTGTGTGTGTGTGTGTGTGTGTGTGTGTGTGTGTGTGTGTGTGTGTGTGTGTGTGTGTATGTGTGTGTCTATGTACATGTGGTGGGCGAGAGCTTACATATTCGTATTCAACTATTTGTGGTTCGAACTTATACACGTGCCATTCCAAGGGATATCGCAATTCGATTAACACTGACAGACCTTTTTACAGGTCATAATATGATTATCGATATTTGACTTCCACTGCCAAAATTTCCCACTGAAACTGTGAACCTAGATCTCTCTTATCAACTCAAAACATAACGTCCAAAAGGTGAAATATCGATTATCGACCAGTTGCTTCAAATAATTTTCATGTCTCGACTAGAAATAAGCACCATAGAACATCACACAAATCAGTTATGCTCATACGAGTGCAAAAAAAAAGTGATCCTACTCAATTCTCTGGTATAATGCTAAGAAAGTGAACTTACGCTGGAATTTAAAACTATATATACTGTTACCACTTTGTACACTGTGTGGGAACATAAATGAAACATAAAATAGTAATAAACTATATATGATCAAATCATCAAAGATACCCTAAATAGCCTTTCAAAGATAGGTACAATATTGTGTAACAGTTGCTCCTTGACATACGAGAGCAAACATTGAACAGCAGAAACAACCATCAAACATCCTAAAGTTGACATGTCCCAATACCACAATAAAGTTCCTATTATGATGTTGGACAGTGTTATTCCAGTCTACCCCGTTTGTGGTAGTACACAGATAGCCAACGTTCTGAAATCTAGAGCAATGCTGTGGACAGTGAAGTAACAGTCTAAAAGACAGCTAAGTGCAATCAAATACCGTCTTTCAGTCAAAGCATATAGTCCCCCCCATCCATCTAAGTCTCATACCTAGCTTTTGTTACCTTGTCAGAGAACTCCAGGAAGATTTGCCATTTTTAAACCCATGCTGGCTGTTACTAATGTACCTGCTACTTTCCTGGTGTTCCACTACTCATCTCCTTATTATCATCTCCATTTTCTTTAACATCAAGACCACATTAGCTGTTTTCACATTTCTGGCGGCTGCCCTGTTTCAGATGACTTGTTGAAGATCATGGCTAGGGATTTAAAGCTCTACTTCCTCGCAGAATCCACTGAGAGATCTCTACGTCTCTCTTCCCGCTGTGTGTATTGTGTCCAGTCCACGTTGGTGCACTGTTCTTCATGGACTCTCTGATATAAATCCTGTTTCCATTGAGAATATCTTTAATATTTTGTTCAGCTTCTTGCAGACTTCCTGATCATTTCCACTGAGCTCCCTTCATTTTAGTCTTATTACCTGGTAATTCGCTGTTGTTTGCTTTCTGGAGTAGTTGCATAGAAACTTTGGCTCAGGGTTGGCTAACGAAACTATGTAATTCACAAACTGTCAGTCAGTCTCTTTCTATCCATATGAACTCGTTTCTGGCTTTTCTGCTCTCCTCCCTAATCACCAGTAATCTTTACTTTCTATAATTCTTCCGCACTCTTGACTTTTAGCTTTTAGCTTATGCTTTTCTGAACCTCTGGATAATCCATGGGCTCACTTTGATCTCACCTGAGTTTCTTTTACTTCTGTGTACGAATTTCTTTTCTGCCTCCCGGCACTTTTCAGCTACGTACCCCATCACTTCATTTGTTGTCCTTCCATCTTGGTCCCTTTCCCATGGTACACGATTGAGGAATTCTCTCTTCCTTCCTCTTGTGTTTCTCTCCTTGTTCAGCCTCAAATGAAAGTAAATACTCGATTTAATGGACTAAAAAGGGAGGGGAAAACAGGTGACCAGTATGTGATTGTTCTGCATTCAGGAAATCCCTCATCCCTGGAAGGTTTTCTCTTCTGAAGTTTGGTTTATCCTGTCCTGTAGTTCCTTAATGTTTACCTCCACAAGGTATTCGAAATTTAATTCTGCATTGTCATTTGCACCCAAGAGGTCTCTCATGTTCTGTATCGCCTGTATTAGATACATTTATGGTAAAGACTACATCCAATTTTACTGGATCTCTGTCTTGATGTGTCTTCACCAAGCTGACCCATAGTTTTTCATCACTGCCTCCTTAAACTTACCCCTCTACTTTTCTTTTCTGCATTGTGGGTCTTTCTCCTAATCTGTTTCTTTGTGACTGAAGTCTCACATGGCTATTAGCTTCGCTTCGGTCAAATGTGCTCTTCTTTCTGCTTCTGCAGAAAGTGGGTGTAACTTGAACCTGCCTAGCTTGGGCCAGTAGGCCTACAGCAATGCTCCTCTACGTTCTTTTGTTGTTCTTATATCTTGCGCCTACCCTACTGAGGATCGAACCTATAGTCCTACATGCAGTAAATAATCCACATGGGTTTAATACTTCTCTTCTAAAATAATGATAATATTGACTTGTGTTGATGTATCGTACCCACGACGGACCAAGATTGTCTTCACTTTTTAATTTAATCGAAGACAAGTAAGACAGTTCGGAGAGAAAGTCTTCTTAATAACTAATAAGGAAAACGGACTCGGAGTGGAAAGGAATGGCACGAGGGTAATAAAGGAGAATATGATGATACTATTGCTGCTGTTGGTATTATTGCTGGCTGTCACTGTTGGCATTGTTGCTGCTGTTATTATTTTTCCTGCTGTTATTGTTGCTGTTGTTGTTGGTTTTGTTGCTGTTGCTGCAAATGCAGAAAAAATTGTGTCGGAAATAGGATGTGAGATAATAAAGTTGAGAGAAGACTGAAGAATAAAGAGAACTGGAGGAAGAACACGAAGAGGAAGAGAAATTAGAGGATGATGATGATGATGATGATGAAAATGATGATGATGATGAAGATGATGATGATGATGATGATGATGATGAAAATGATGATGATGATGAAGATGATGATGATGATGATGATGAAAATGATGATGATGATGATGATGATGATGATGATGATGATGATGATGATGAAAATGATGATGATGATGATGATGATGATGATGATGATGATGATGAAAATGATGACGACGACGACGATGATGGTGATGATGATAATGATGATGATGATGATGATGATGATGATAATGATGATGATGATGATGATGAAAATGATGATGAAAATGATGATGATGAAAATGATGATGATGATGATGATGAAAATGATGATGATGATGAAAATGATGATGATGATGATGATGATGATGATGATGATGATGATGATGATGATGATGAAAATGATGACGACGACGACGATGATGGTGATGATGATGATGATGATGATGATGATAATGATGATGATGATGATGATGAAAATGATGATGATGATGAAAATGATGATGATGAAAATGATGATGATGATGATGAAAATGATGATGATGAAAATGATGATGATGATGATGATGATGATGATGATGATGATGATGATGATGATGATGATGATGATGATGATGATGATGCAAGTAAGAAGGAACTCTCCTCTATATGCGTTGTCACTCTTTGTTTGTTCTGTTGAAAGGAATTCCAGCCTGAATATTTGATATTGAAATTTATCTCTCGTGCTTCCCACAGTGCATTACTGAACACACACACACACACACACACACACACACACACACACACACACACACACACACACACACACACACACACACACACACACGCACGCACGCACATACACACACACACACACACACACACACGCGCGCACACACGCACATATATACAACAGGCCTAGTGTCTAATCGACATGTGCCTAGGGCAAAATGGTAACTAACGCACACACACACATTAAACTCTTTGTAAATTATTTTTGTCCACTCTGTTATTATATATATATATATATATATATATATATATATATATATATATATATATATATATATATATATATATATATATATATATATATATATATATATATATATATATATATATATATATATATATATATATATATATATATATATATATATATATATTTATATATATATATATATATATATATATATATATATATATATATATATATATATATATATATATATATATATATATATATATATATATATATATATATATATATATATATATATATGTATGTATATATATATATATATATATATATATATATATATATATATATATATATATATATATATATATATATATTATATATATATATTATATATGTCGTGCCGAATAGGCAGAACTTGCTATCTTAGCTTAAATAGCAACGCTCATCTTGCCGTATGAGACAAGTGAAAATTTGTGTATGCAATAATTTCGCCAAAATCATTCTGAACCTAACGAAAATAATATATTTCACTGTGTTTGTTTAGTATTGAATTATTGTAAACAAATATAAAATATATTTAGTTGGGTTAGGCTAAAATAAATTGCACTTGTTATAATTAGGTTAGGTAAGTTTTCTAAGATTCTTTTGGTGCAAAATCAAAAATTTTTACATTAACATTAATGAAAAAAATATATCTTTAAACGTGTAAGAGAAAATTTCAGAAAGGACTTAATTTTAAATGAGTTCTTGCTAAATGACCAGTTTTACATACTCGGCACGACATATATATATATATATATATATATATATATATATATATATATATATATATATATATATATATATATATATATATATATATATATATATATATATATATATATATATATATATAAAGATGAAGCACTTTGGCCAGAGGCACACCAATACCACATTTTAGATGCCCCTCCTAACTGGAAATATCCCCACACATTCACAAATGTTAACTTGCTCGCATTCTAACAGCACGTCAAGTCTCGAAAACCACTTGTCTCCACTCAATCCCGTCTAACATGCTCACATATGCTTGCTTGATATCTACGCCCCTTGTATTCAAAACCTCCATGCCCCCTCCCTCCAACCTTTCCTCGAGTGACCCGTTCCTCGCCTTCCCTATGTTACAAATATATACACCCTCTAAGTCATCATATTTTGCTCCATCCTCAACAACCTCTCCTCATTTCTCTGGATAATACTTTTAGTAATCCCCATCTCCTTCTAGTCTCCAACCTACGAATTCTCTGCATTATATTTACGCACCACATTGCCCTCAGACACGATATCTCTACTGACGTCAGCCTTCTCCTCGCTGCAACGTTCACAACCCATGCTTCAAATCCATACAAGAGTGTTGGTATCACTGTTCTTTCATACATTATCATCTTTGTCTCCGTGGATAACGTTCTTTGTTTTAGCAGAGCCCTCAGTGCACCACCCAACTTTTTCCCCTGATCAATTCTATGGTTCACCTCGTCTTTCCTGGATTCGCCCACTAACAGGTCTACTCCCAAATATCTGAACACATTCATTTCCTCCACACTCTCTATGCCCAATGTTCAATTTTTATTTTCTTCTTTACCATACCCTCCAAATTCACATCAGAATCTCCCAAAAGCACAGTGTCATCAGCAAAAAAGGAGCTGTGACAGCTTTTTGTTAGATTTTATATATTTTAATCCCACACCTCTTTCCAATGCTCTATCATTCAAATTTTTTACAACCCCATCCACAAATATGTCGGGCACCCATGGTGACATAACATACCTGTCTAAGGCCTGTTTTTACTGTAAAAAAATATTCCTCTCTCCTATATACCTTAAACTGAGCATAACTATTCTAACAAAAACTCTTAACTGCTTTCAGTAACCTACCACCTATTCCATATACTTGCAAGAGTTGTCGCATTGTTTCCTTATCTATCTTATCACATGCATTTTCTATATCCATAGATGCAACGGAAACTTCCTTCCCTATATGCATTAACTGGTGCCTATGACGGAAACTTGTACAAAATTACTGTTTCCGAGTTTTCCCTATAGAAGTCGCGTAGCTCAAGTGGTAGAGAGCTGGACCTGTTAATCTCGGGACCACGGTTCGAACTTTCGGTCTATCTTTGTCATTTTTTTAAATTACAGTTGTTTATTAGAACTTAATCTAAGTTCATATATAAAATGTGTATGTGTGTAAGTGTAGACAGCCTGTACTGTCTGCACAGACAGCTCATGCTGTCTGCCAGCTTAGTTCATATTTTGCGCCATGCTGGTGCTGCCCTCTGTAGCCAGGCCTCTAGGTAGGCACGCCAGCCTGCCGGCTCATGCCTCGCGCTCACTCACACAGCGGCCTAGCAGCAACACACAAGTACTCCCAGCTCTCTCTCGTGGGATGGTCCTGCCCGGGCCATGGGCACAAACACACAAGCCTGTGTGCACCCACTACGACCTTTCAATGAAGTAAGAAGCCTCCGAAGACGTATCATTTACTACCCGCTACCAGAATACTAAACTAACTAACTCATTATATAAGTATATATATATATATAATATATATATATATATATATATATATATATATATATATATATATATATATATATATATATATATATATATATATATATATATATATATATATATATATATATATATATATATATATATATTATTTTATTTTATTATCACACCGGCCGATTCCCACTAAGGCAGGGTGGCCCGAAAAAGAAAAACTTTCACCATCATTCACTCCATCACTGTCTTGCCAGAAGGGTGCTTTACACTACAGTTTTTAAACTGCAACATTAACACCCCTCCTTCAGAGTGCAGGCACTGTACTTCCCATCTCCAGGACTCAAGTCCGGCCTGCCGGTTTCCCTGAACCCCTTCATAAATGTTACTTTGCTCACACTCCAACAGCACGTCATGTATTAAAAACCATTCGTCTCCATTCACTCCTATCAAACACGCTCACGCACGCCTGCTGGAAGTCCAAGCCCCTCGCACACAAAACCTCCTTTACCCCCTCCCTCCAACCTTTCCTAGGCCGACCCCTACCCCACCTTCCTTCCACTACAGACTGATACACTCTTGAAGTCATTCTGTTTCGCTCCATTCTCTCTACATGTCCGAACCACCTCAACAACCCTTCCTCAGCCCTCTGGACAACAGTTTTGGTAATCCCGCACCTCCTCCTAACTTCCAAACTACGAATTCTCTGCATTATATTCACACCACACATTGCCCTCAGACATGACATCTCCACTGCCTCCAGCCTTCTCCTCGCTGCAACATTCATCACCCATGCTTCACACCCATATAAGAGTGTTGGTAAAACTATACTCTCATACATTCCCCTCTTTGCCTCCAAAGACAAAGTTCTTTGTCTCCACAGTTTCCTAAGTGCACCACTCACCCTTTTCCCCTCATCAATTCTATGATTCACCTCATCCTTCATAGACCCATCCGCTGACACGTCCACTCCCAAGTATCTGAATACATTCACCTCCTCCATACTCTCTCCCTCCAATCTGATATCCAATCTTTCATCACCTAATATTTTTGTTATCCTCATAACCTTACTCTTTCCTGTATTCACTTTTAATTTTCTTCTTTTGCACACCCTACCAAATTCATCCACCAATCTCTGCAACTTCTCTTCAGAATCTCCCAAGAGAACAGTGTCATCAGCAAAGAACAACTGTGACAACTCCCACTTTATGTGTGATTCTTTATCTTTTAACTCCACGCCTCTTGTCAAGACCCTCGCATTTACTTCTCTTACAACCCCATCTATATATATATATATATATATATATATATATATATATATATATATATATATATATATATATATATATATATGTATATATATATACGTATATATATATATATATATATATATATATATATATATATATATATATATATATATATATATATATGTATATATATATATATACATATATATATATATATATATATATATATATATATATATATATATATATATATATATATATATATATATATATATATATATATATAATATATATATATATATATATATATATATATATATATATATATATATATATATATACATATGTATATATTTTTTTTTCAACAAACCGGCCGTATCCCACCAAGGCAGGGTGGCCCAAAAAGAAAAACAAAAGTTTCTCTTTTTAAATTTAGTAATATATACAGGAGAAGGGGTTACTAGCCCCTTGCTCCTGGCATTTCAGTCGCCTCTTACAACACGCATAGCATACGGAGGAAGTATTCTGTTCCACTTCCCCATGGAGGTAAGAGGAAATAAACAAGAACAAGAACTTGAAAGAAAATAGAAGAAAACCCAGAGAGGTGTGTATATATATGCTTGTACATGTATGTGAAGTGTGACTTAAGTGTAAGTAGAAGTAGCAAGACGCACCTGAAAATCTTGCATGTTTATGAGACAGAAAAAAGGACACCAGAAATCCTACAATTATGTAAAACAATTACAGGCTTTCGTTTTACTCTCACTTGGCAGGACGGTAGTACCTCCCTGGGCAGTTGCTGTCTACCAACCTACCACTTAGAATATATATATACAGGGAATCAAAGTTGGTCTGTATATTTCGGCCTCCTTCTGAAGTCCTCTTCAGCAGATACTAATAAATAGGAGGGAATATGTTTTAAGTAAGAAGAAAAAGATGAACACCACAGTTGAAGGTCATGTCGTCTCAGGGGACAGGTCAGTACCGCACTGACTTGGCAACTTACGTACACATGAGTAGAACAAACTTCTCAGCATCATGGAGGAGAAACATCATGTTGTAGAAGTGTTTGAACAGCTTATGTGTGATTAAGGCTTGTTAAGATGGGCCAAATATACCTCCTGTAATGCTCCTTATTTTATGGTGCGCCGGGTCCATTGTTGGAATTTATTTCCGCGTTAGGAGTGTGATTTAAGCTGCTTTCCAACCCTCAGTGGAATACGTGATGATGTTCTTATTGGCCATTTATAGCCCCAACCACTAGTCACCAAGTATAAGGAAGAAATTCCTCTCTCCACCCGCTATTAGTATCACTGTTATTGACGTGGCCATTACAACACAAGCCTTCGTAATCCTTCAAATCAATTGCAACACAATTATTAACCAGAGGGAAGACGCAACATTCCATAAGTTTTACTAAGATACAGGTATGAAGCATAATTTTCCGCCACGACTCTCTCTGGGGTTTAATTACGTACCCACTTGGATGATCATTTTATAATGAAGAGTAATGAGGATTTCCTCCACTGTCTGTGGACCAGCGATAACTCCGCCTCCTGTGAGTGCTTAATCTGAGTTAAACATGAGGTCCTTAGAAATTTCCATGTGGTATTTGTATGCAATGTGCTTTATGAAGCGTCTCATGTTTCACATGAAATATCTGAACACCTCATCTTGAACCCTGGTGAAACACCACACCTCTGTGGGGTAGTATTAGTATTAGTAGTAGTAGTAGTAGTAGTAGTAGTAGTAATGGCAGTAATTGTAGTAGTAGCAGTAGTAGTAACAGCAGTAGTAGTAGCAGCAATAGTAGTAGCAGTAGCAACAATAGTAATAGTAGTAATAATAGTAGTAGTAGTAACAGTAGGAGTAGTAGCAGTAGTAGGAGTAGCAGCAATAATAGTTTAACATATTTCGGTGTCCAGAGTTTATTATTTAATTTCCAACTTGATTAAATTAATCATTCTTTTGCAGGTTCAAAACATAACACTAACCCCGAAAAAATTATTTTACCCTTTACCATCTAATAACTTTGACACAAATATGAACTTTGCGCGTGAGTGGGCATTAATTATGCACTCATTTGCAAACAGTTTTCGCACTCACTGAAGCTAAAACAAATTTGCATAATATAACTTGGGTTATATAGTCCATTTCATGATTAATTTTGGCTGTAGCAAACTGCTAATTAAAAGCTCGTATATATTTTTTTTAAGCGACTCTGCGCTTTGCTGGATTTCTGTTGATCAGCGCCAATAGCAGCTGATCAACAGCTGATCAACAGCTGATCATCAGCTGTTTATCCTATGACATGATCTCAGGAGTCTGAACAAAGAATTATTAAAATTATTATGGAAGAATTACCGACAAAATATTATTGAACACAGATGCAACTAATTTGACATATTATGGCAACGTTTAGCTCTCCATGAGCTTTGTCAAGCTGTAACAGCTTGACAAAGCTTCTGGAGAGCGAAACGTTGCTTCATTGATATGTCGCATTAGTTACACCAGTGTCCTTCTGTCTAACAACATGGTTAGAAGTTATATTGTCTCATGGGCAGTGAAGAACGCAATAAACGAGGATGTGATGTGATGGAGCTAAACCGTACAAAGTTTAGAGAATAGATATGATCGGGCACTGGAGGCCAGGAACCTGTACAACTGATAGATATGAGTTTAGAGGTGCAAAGGATCCATGACTCAATCTGTGTAAACACCCTCTCTCCTCCCCCCCCCCCACACAGGTTATTCAGCTGAAGCATAAGTTCGCGATTGGCGCATATAAGATTATCTTTGAGATTTTAACATAACTTTAAAGACTGTATACAACAAATGTCTGGCAAATCTTAATACGCAGGTGAAACACTTACCTGGCAAGCTATATAAGTGAACTGGAAAAAGGACAAAGAATTCCAACAAGATCTGTACCGGAGTTGGGGAGAATGAAGAAATATGATGAGATTAAATAAACTGACAGTATTAGGAGAGATATGATAACGGCATAGAAAATTATCAGAAAATTTGAGAAACCAGTCAGTGATAAATTGTTGGAGAGGCAGAGACGGATACAAGAGGGACAGTTAGAAGCTAGAGTCACTGATATATCACAGAAATATCAAAGCAAAAAATTCTTCAGCTTCATGGTAGTCAAAAAGTGGAACGACATGCTCCCTTCATACCTTTAAGATGAGGTTCACAAGGCTGGATTATTATTATAATAAAAAAGAAGCGCTAATAATAATCCAGCCTTGTGAACCAAGGCTGGATATATTAAATCCGGTAATGTCAAGTTAAGAGGCAAGTTAGGAACACAGACTCGACCCATGCTACCACAAACGCTGGAGCCCACACAATCTTTGGGTGTGTGTGTGTGTTTCTTCCTGGCAGAGCAAGATGGCTTAGGTAAAGCACTGGACGACCAGAATACCATGACCCTAGAAATATTGCATCATAAAGGTATCCCAGCGACCTGCAGCACCACTGGCAACATCTTCCCTGCAGCCTGGAGCATTTTTCTCGGCTCAGATAGAAACTGACCTGGAAGCGGCAAGGTGTGCTGTGTGGGGAGTACACTGACCTGGACACGGCAAGGTGTGCTGTGTGGGGAGTACACTGACCTGGACACGGCAAGGTGTACTGTGTGAGGAGTACACAGATATAGACACGGCAAGGTGTGCTGTGCGAGGGGATACAGACATGGACACGGCAAGGTGCGCTTATGTCAGGCTATTCTTGGAGTATATGCAGCGCCAATATGGAACCCTCATCTAATGCAGCATGTTAAGCAGGAAAAAAGTGCAAAAGTTTGTAACGAAACTAGTTCCAATATTGAGGGAAATGACTTGTGAGAAGAGGTTAGAGGCGCTAAAGCTGACGACATTACAAGTCAGAAGAACCATGGGTGGTTTAATTACGATGTACAAAATATGCCGAGAGGAACTGACATGGTAGATACGGAGAGTTTATTTGAGAGGCGGGTCTCTGGTACACGAGAGCACAGTTGGAAGTTAAGTCACATGCATATTAGGAATTACTGCTTTAGGAAAGGAGTGGTCAAGAAGTGGAACGACCTAGACAGCGAACTAGTTAAATCAGGGCCCATACATAGTTCTGAAAATATGTATGATAGGGGCCCGGAACAGAGAGTCGATTCCTATATCTCCCTATCCCCTCAAACACACACAAACACACACACACACACACACACACACACACACACACACACACACACACACACACACACACACACACACACACACACACAGACCATAAAACGCATCCTATGCAAATCACTGGCGCGAATATTTCACAAGGTAAATGAGGTAAAGAACTGTCAAAATCCTGCAAAACAGTGAACATAGCTTCAATCTTCAAAAACATGAGACAAACAGGACTTACAAAATTAGAGACCAGAATCCCTGACAGGTACAGCCACGCAAGGTGATGGAAAGAATAATAACAAAGAAAGAAACTGCTACACCATCTTCAAGACATTTATTACACACCAACAACACGGATTCGGGAGCGAGACTTCCTTCCTGACAGTACAGTGCTAAAAAATAAAACTATTGATAACGTAAAAAAACTAAAAGGTACATCAAACTAAGTATACCTAGGCTGCAACTTACTCCTTAGACTTGTATATATTAGAAAAAATGGCTTTCGTAACAAGCAAGTTATTATATTAGATACGGATGTACGAACAACCACAAACGATTAAGATGAGGAAATAAAGTGGCTGGGTTGACGAATATAACGAGTGAGGTGGACTAAGAATCCGTTCTGAAACTCAGTAAGAAAGGAAATATACCTCTCAGTGTTTTCATGTATTGAAAAATAACAAGATGAGGAAAAAAATTAAACCACTTCAAAAACATCAAAATTTCTTGCAGGAATGATAAAAAAAAATATAATATTTTGAAACTAACTTCAGTAAACGCAAACTAAAGAAAACTGGAATGTGGAAAATGGGGAATATCACATGAGATGTTAAACTCAAAAACTCCAGTAATGAGATCTTTGAACTAAAGATTACGTCTAACTTCTCGGCCGAGTCATACATACATCGAATAACAGACACCGTACGACAAGCTGGCAAATATAGGAAGTCTCTTTAGAGTGGTGACCACTCACTCATTAATACACGGACCAGAGTGGAGCCAACACTTCACAAAATACATAAAGGAACAGAGTGAAGCCTGTATTTTGTAAAACACAAACCTCTGTGGATCATTCAGTTCAAGGATTGGCGGAGGCTCGATCCTCTGTCTGCTAATCGAAGGACAAACTCCCTAGTACCTATGCTCTCATAGAATCTATAAAAGAAAGACGCTAGAGAGGAGCCCAGACTACACAGAAACACAAAGCAGCTAGTGAAAAGCCCACCCACTGCAAAATCTGGAAAAAAAAAAATACAATGCAATGCAACCTGATTGGTACCGGAACTAATAAAGAGAAACCATGAAGACTGAGACATCGACCTCACAACCCTGGAATTAGAGAACATGAGGAAACTTGATCACGCTATAAAAGCGACTATAGCATATAGATCGAATGAGAAGTACGGAACAAAAGGAACAGATGTTACTTAAACACCAGAACCACAAAGACGACAGAATTTTTCTTCATTTTTATTCTCTTTTCTCTTCTACCTTCTTTTCTCCTCTACCTTTTCGTTTATATTTTTGCTCCTAACTAGAGAAGGCCTCACCTGATCGACATCCAAATTATCAATGCTTTTGTACGGAAACTAAGGTCAGATTCTTGGAACAACCGGGAAGTGCAGGTTCTCTGTAACCAAAATTGTTGAAAATATCCCTATCAACCTTGAATGTCTCTAATAGCTTCAAAAACTCTCATTATTTTGGCTTCAAACATTCAACAAAAATGCTTGATAATCCGATGACGGATGTGTGGGAGTACATTCAATAATTTTATGTGTAAAACAATTTTGCAGTTATTAATTCAGTTAAATCACGTCAAATAAATTTCAGTTTACCTCAGCTGAACGATTTAAATATTTAGTGGCTGATAATAATAATAATAACAATAATAATAATAATAATAATAATAATAATAATAATAATAATAATAATAATAATAATAATAATAATAATAATAGCACTAATAATAATAATAATAATAATAATAATAATAATAATAATAATAATAATAATAATAATAATAATAATAATAATAATAATAATAATAATAATAATAATAATAATAATAATAATAATAATAATAATAATAATAATAATAATAATAATAATAATAATAATAATAACATCATTGTTGTACTCGATTTGGAGATAATTAATCTCAAATTTTTAGTATATTTCAACCTTCATTAATAATTATTTTCCTGTCTTGACACTTATTTTCCATGATAATTTCTCCGATTAATAAACTCATTATTAATTTTTGAATTATAGTTTATAAACTATAAATTGAATGGGTTAAATATTTCTGACCTACCATTGCATACTTTAAAGAAGAAATATAATCGTCAGCTCACATCATCGAGCAGTTCCTGTCGTCTTCCCAACACGTAAAGGAGAAATTTCTTTCATCTTCTCTCCTTATTTTAACATAATTTATATTGTTTTCTCTCCGTATTATAGTAAATTTATTCTCCTAGTTGTGTTTATGCGAGTCAAGAGTAAGTCACAGCTCCTGGTCCACCGTTCCTGACTCTTATAGATCGATTTATTGATATCTGGTCTCCAGGAACTAGTGTTATTGTACACAAATGATTGACTAGTCAGTAATTCAAGTCTGACTGGAACGTCGTCATAAGATTATTTGTAGATGAATGGTTCAGAGAACCGACATGTTGATAAATTAGACATATGTGCAACTCTTGGGTATCTTTATTGAGGAAACGTTTCGCCACACAGTGGCTTCATCAGTCCACACAAAGGAGAATCTTGAAGAATAGGAGGAGAATGAGGTAATCAGTCCCTCAACCTTGAGTCGATGTGGTCAGTCCATCAATCTTGAATAGAATACGGTATTCTATTCAAGATTGATGGACTGACCACATCGTCTCAAGGTTGAGGGACTGATTACCTCATTCTCCTCCTATTCTTCAAGATTCTCCTTTGTATGGACTGATGAAGCCACTGTGTGGCGAAACGTTTCCTCAATAAAGATACCCAAGAGTTGCACATGTGTCTAATTTATCATAAGATTATTTCTTCAATGTGAAGGTTATTTGTGTATTGTTCTAGTCACGGTATTGTAAATTTTTATTCTTTAATGTGTTGTTTTCTTTGTTTTCCAGGTAAGTACGTTCAGCAGTAACGAATTTACAGCAGGAAAGGTAAGTGAGGGAGTTCAACGAGTAAGGTAAGTGAGGGAGATCAACGAGAAGGAAAGGTAAGTGAGGGAAATCAGTGAGTAGGGGAGGTAAATGGCGATTATAAATCAGAAAATACACTGAAGACAGAAATGTCTAACAAGGAAAAACTCGGTGATAAATGAAGTTAAGGAGTAAATGGGAAGGAAAGGAAGATAAATAATGATGACGATACACGTAACAGTAAGGGAAGACGTAAAAATGCCGGGAGAAGAAGAAAAAGTCAGGGTAGAACATTAATCGAGGAGAAGAAATGGATGGATGAAACAGAGAAACGTGAGATGTGGATGAGAGGAACAAAAGATGTGAAGGAGAAAACAGGTGGCTATGTGGAAGACAAAAGATGGAAAAATATAAGAAAATGTAGAGGAAGAAGTCGAGACTCAGGCGGCTCAGCTGATCGATACATCTGAAGGAGCAAAGATTCATCCTGAAGGTTTCCTAACATGGAAGACAAGTTGAAGGATTCAGAAAAAGTTTGGTGAAGTTAACTAATGGGTACTTTGGTAAAGTTACCTGACAGATACATAAGTTACCTGACAGATACTCAAGTTACCCGACAGATACATAGGTTACCTGACAGATACACAAGTTACCTGACAGATACATAAGTTACCTGACAGATATACAAGTTTCCCTACAGATACATAGGTTACCTGACAGATGCACAAGTTACCTGACAGATACACAGGTAAAGTTACCTGACAGATACACAGGTAAAGTTACCTGATAGATACTTTGAAGTTACCTAATAGATACTGTTGTTACCCTCATGAGTACATAGGTAGATATGTCCTCTGCAGGTTCTTAGGTAGGGAAAGTTACCGTAGGATTAAAGAATGGTAACAACTCTGACTGTAAGGGAATACGTTGTGTGATGAACATATGTGAGCATAAAGTTTTCTGATAATATACATAGGAGTAAAAAGTTTTCTGGTGTGCACGTTTGAGCAGAAAGTTTTGATGGGTACATGTACACATGAAATTATATGGCATATGCCCGCAAGAGAGTACTCGTCTGCCCAAATTTATGTGATGCACAGATGTGCATATAAAGTTACGTGATGACGTACACATCATCACGGATACGGGTGAAGGGAAGACTAAATCATTAATATATGCATGATGTAAAATGAAGAAATTCATTAATTCGTAACGGATAAAAGTTCAGTAATTAGATAAGGCCCAAAATGCTGTGTGTGTGAGAGAGAGAGAGAGAGAGAGAGAGAGAGAGACGGAAGCTGTAATGAGAATGAATTCCTAGGAACGTGACATGACAACAAAGCAGATTACCAGAGCAGTCTAAAATGGCACCAGAGAGGAGCGAGGCCAGACAGTGCTGGGCCACACACCCACACACACACACACACACACACACACACACACACACACACACACACACACACACACACACACACACACACACATACACACACACACACACACACACACACACACACACACACACACACACACACACACACACATACACACACACACACATATACACACACACACACACACACACACACACACACACACACACACACACACACACACACACACACACACACACACACACACACACACACACACACACACAAAAGGAGCCACAATTGGAAGTTCAAGACTCAAATGAGTCAAAGGAATGCTAGGAAGTATTTCTTCAGTCATAGAGTTGTCAGGAAGTGGAATAGTCTGGCAAGTAACGTAGCGGAAGCAGGAACCATACATAGTTTTAAGACGAGGTTTCATATAACTCATGGAGGAGGTAGAGATATGACCGAGTAGCGATCAGCGAAGAGGTGGGGCCGGGAGCTATGAATCGACCCCTGCAACCACAAATGGGTGAGTACACACTACATTATGGCAGACAGCACCGGATCAAAATATACCTTTGTCTACACACCAGCAAAGTATTAGCGGATGGATGGACAAAGCGACTGAAATATAACAGAGTCAGGCAAGTAAGCAGTAACAGTAGAATTTAATATGGAATAATGTAACTTTTGAAAAGCAATCAATTTTTTGAAAGTTTCAATTCAACAAATGAAGAAAAATCTATTAAAACAAGCTGGTATGTTAAAGAAAAGATATACGATAGATCAGGAATTGACTGCAAATAATGATTATATGGAGGCGAATGATACTTGGGACCTGACGATCTGTTGTAGTGTGAGCAGGGTAATATTTAGTGAAGGGATTTAAGGAAACCGGTTATTTTCATATAGTCGGACTTGAGTCCTGGAAATGGGAAGTACAATGCCTGCACTTTAAAGGAGGGGTTTGGGATATTGGCAGTTTGGAGGGATATGTTGTGTATCTTTATACGTGAAAGTTAAGACACATGTGCAACATCTGGATATCTTTATTGTAGTAGACGTTTCGCCATCCAGTGGCTTTATCAATACAGATTCTAGGACATAATAGGAAGACAGTAGAACTATATACAAAAGATGAGGTAATCAGTCCCTCGGCCTTGGAGTTAGTGTTCACAGCATCGTGGTGGAGGAGAGTCTGGAGCAAAGGCAAGAAGACTGGCGCTTTTTATAGGCGTCAGTGAATGGGACGGGCAGCAGACGAGGGCTGTCACTGGTAGGCGGGATTCCCCAGTGGAAGTAGGTCCTTCCCAAAGAGATGGGTTAGTTGCAGCAGCCGTGAAGAAGGTCTTGTAGATGTCCTCTGAACCAAGATTCCATGATGTTGCAGTGTCTGACAAGTTGTGCAAGAAAGGTATAAAATACCGACAATATGAAAGTTAAGACACATGTGCAACATCTGGATATCTTTATTGTAGTAGACGTTTCGCCATCCAGTGGCTTTATCAATACAGATTCTAGGACATAATAGGAAGACAGTAGAACTATATACAAAAGATGAGGTAATCAGTCCCTCGGCCTTGGAGTTAGTGTTCACAGCATCGTGGTGGAGGAGAGTCTGGAGCAAAGGCAAGAAGACTGGCGCTTTTTATAGGCGTCAGTGAATGGGACGGGCAGCAGACGAGGGCTGTCACTGGTAGGCGGGATTCCCCAGTGGAAGTAGGTCCTTCCCAAAGAGATGGGTTAGTTGCAGCAGCCGTGAAGAAGGTCTTGTAGATGTCCTCTGAACCAAGATTCCATGATGTTGCAGTGTCTGACAAGTTGTGCAAGAAAGGTATAAAATACCGACAATATGAAAGTTAAGACACATGTGCAACATCTGGATATCTTTATTGTAGTAGACGTTTCGCCATCCAGTGGCTTTATCAATACAGATTCTAGGACATAATAGGAAGACAGTAGAACTATATACAAAAGATGAGGTAATCAGTCCCTCGGCCTTGGAGTTAGTGTTCACAGCATCGTGGTGGAGGAGAGTCTGGAGCAAAGGCAAGAAGACTGGCGCTTTTTATAGGCGTCAGTGAATGGGACGGGCAGCAGACGAGGGCTGTCACTGGTAGGCGGGATTCCCCAGTGGAAGTAGGTCCTTCCCAAAGAGATGGGTTAGTTGCAGCAGCCGTGAAGAAGGTCTTGTAGATGTCCTCTGAACCAAGATTCCATGATGTTGCAGTGTCTGACAAGTTGTGCAAGAAAGGTATAAAATACCGACAATATGAAAGTTAAGACACATGTGCAACATCTGGATATCTTTATTGTAGTAGACGTTTCGCCATCCAGTGGCTTTATCAATACAGATTCTAGGACATAATAGGAAGACAGTAGAACTATATACAAAAGATGAGGTAATCAGTCCCTCGGCCTTGGAGTTAGTGTTCACAGCATCGTGGTGGAGGAGAGTCTGGAGCAAAGGCAAGAAGACTGGCGCTTTTTATAGGCGTCAGTGAATGGGACGGGCAGCAGACGAGGGCTGTCACTGGTAGGCGGGATTCCCCAGTGGAAGTAGGTCCTTCCCAAAGAGATGGGTTAGTTGCAGCAGCCGTGAAGAAGGTCTTGTAGATGTCCTCTGAACCAAGATTCCATGATGTTGCAGTGTCTGACAAGTTGTGCAAGAAAGGTATAAAATACCGACAATATGAAAGTTAAGACACATGTGCAACATCTGGATATCTTTATTGTAGTAGACGTTTCGCCATCCAGTGGCTTTATCAATACAGATTCTAGGACATAATAGGAAGACAGTAGAACTATATACAAAAGATGAGGTAATCAGTCCCTCGGCCTTGGAGTTAGTGTTCACAGCATCGTGGTGGAGGAGAGTCTGGAGCAAAGGCAAGAAGACTGGCGCTTTTTATAGGCGTCAGTGAATGGGACGGGCAGCAGACGAGGGCTGTCACTGGTAGGCGGGATTCCCCAGTGGAAGTAGGTCCTTCCCAAAGAGATGGGTTAGTTGCAGCAGCCGTGAAGAAGGTCTTGTAGATGTCCTCTGAACCAAGATTCCATGATGTTGCAGTGTCTGACAAGTTGTGCAAGAAAGGTATAAAATACCGACAATATGAAAGTTAAGACACATGTGCAACATCTGGATATCTTTATTGTAGTAGACGTTTCGCCATCCAGTGGCTTTATCAATACAGATTCTAGGACATAATAGGAAGACAGTAGAACTATATACAAAAGATGAGGTAATCAGTCCCTCGGCCTTGGAGTTAGTGTTCACAGCATCGTGGTGGAGGAGAGTCTGGAGCAAAGGCAAGAAGACTGGCGCTTTTTATAGGCGTCAGTGAATGGGACGGGCAGCAGACGAGGGCTGTCACTGTCGGTATTTTATACCTTTCTTGCACAACTTGTCAGACACTGCAACATCATGGAATCTTGGTTCAGAGGACATCTACAAGACCTTCTTCACGGCTGCTGCAACTAACCCATCTCTTTGGGAAGGACCTACTTCCACTGGGGAATCCCGCCTACCAGTGACAGCCCTCGTCTGCTGCCCGTCCCATTCACTGACGCCTATAAAAAGCGCCAGTCTTCTTGCCTTTGCTCCAGACTCTCCTCCACCACGATGGTGTGAACACTAACTCCAAGGCCGAGGGACTGATTACCTCATCTTTTGTATATAGTTCTACTGTCTTCCTATTATGTCCTAGAATCTGTATTGATAAAGCCACTGGATGGCGAAACGTCTACTACAATAAAGATATCCAGATGTTGCACATGTGTCTTAACTTTCATATTGTCGGTATTTTATACCTTTCTTGCACAACTTGTCAGACACTGCAACATCATGGAATCTTGGTTCAGAGGACATCTACAAGACCTTCTTCACGGCTGCTGCAACTAACCCATCTCTTTGGGAAGGACCTACTTCCACTGGGGAATCCCGCCTACCAGTGACAGCCCTCGTCTGCTGCCCGTCCCATTCACTGACGCCTATAAAAAGCGCCAGTCTTCTTGCCTTTGCTCCAGACTCTCCTCCACCACGATGCTGTGAACACTAACTCCAAGGCCGAGGGACTGATTACCTCATCTTTTGTATATAGTTCTACTGTCTTCCTATTATGTCCTAGAATCTGTATTGATAAAGCCACTGGATGGCGAAACGTCTACTACAATAAAGATATCCAGATGTTGCACATGTGTCTTAACTTTCATATTGTCGGTATTTTATACCTTTCTTGCACAACTTGTCAGACACTGCAACATCATGGAATCTTGGTTCAGAGGACATCTACAAGACCTTCTTCACGGCTGCTGCAACTAACCCATCTCTTTGGGAAGGACCTACTTCCACTGGGGAATCCCGCCTACCAGTGACAGCCCTCGTCTGCTGCCCGTCCCATTCACTGACGCCTATAAAAAGCGCCAGTCTTCTTGCCTTTGCTCCAGACTCTCCTCCACCACGATGCTGTGAACACTAACTCCAAGGCCGAGGGACTGATTACCTCATCTTTTGTATATAGTTCTACTGTCTTCCTATTATGTCCTAGAATCTGTATTGATAAAGCCACTGGATGGCGAAACGTCTACTACAATAAAGATATCCAGATGTTGCACATGTGTCTTAACTTTCATATTGTCGGTATTTTATACCTTTCTTGCACAACTTGTCAGACACTGCAACATCATGGAATCTTGGTTCAGAGGACATCTACAAGACCTTCTTCACGGCTGCTGCAACTAACCCATCTCTTTGGGAAGGACCTACTTCCACTGGGGAATCCCGCCTACCAGTGACAGCCCTCGTCTGCTGCCCGTCCCATTCACTGACGCCTATAAAAAGCGCCAGTCTTCTTGCCTTTGCTCCAGACTCTCCTCCACCACGATGCTGTGAACACTAACTCCAAGGCCGAGGGACTGATTACCTCATCTTTTGTATATAGTTCTACTGTCTTCCTATTATGTCCTAGAATCTGTATTGATAAAGCCACTGGATGGCGAAACGTCTACTACAATAAAGATATCCAGATGTTGCACATGTGTCTTAACTTTCATATTGTCGGTATTTTATACCTTTCTTGCACAACTTGTCAGACACTGCAACATCATGGAATCTTGGTTCAGAGGACATCTACAAGACCTTCTTCACGGCTGCTGCAACTAACCCATCTCTTTGGGAAGGACCTACTTCCACTGGGGAATCCCGCCTACCAGTGACAGCCCTCGTCTGCTGCCCGTCCCATTCACTGACGCCTATAAAAAGCGCCAGTCTTCTTGCCTTTGCTCCAGACTCTCCTCCACCACGATGCTGTGAACACTAACTCCAAGGCCGAGGGACTGATTACCTCATCTTTTGTATATAGTTCTACTGTCTTCCTATTATGTCCTAGAATCTGTATTGATAAAGCCACTGGATGGCGAAACGTCTACTACAATAAAGATATCCAGATGTTGCACATGTGTCTTAACTTTCATATTGTCGGTATTTTATACCTTTCTTGCATATCTTTATACGTATATGCTTCTGAACTGTTGTATTATGAGCACCTCTGCAAAAGCAGTGATAATGTGTGAGTGTGGTGAAAGTGTTGAATAATGATAAAAGTATTTTCTTTTTGGGGATTTTCTTTCTTTTTTGGGTCACCCTGCCTCGGTGGGAGACGGCCGACTTGTTGAAAAAAAAAATGCAGGAGACAGAAAGGTTAGAAGAGCAAAAAACAGAAATTAAACATTCATGCAGTAAACAAATGACAGAACCAGAAAGAGGTGCAGCCAGCTAAGCATCTCTCTGAAAATATTAACAGAAATAAAAATTAAAATCCAAAACTGTAATGTAAACAGAGAAGTGTTGAATAAAATATAATATACTGCCTTGATATAGCATTTTGAAGAATCTTATTGGAACATACTACAAGGAATCAAAAGTGTTTATAGTCATAACCATAATTTTGAAGGGGTGGACTGGTAAGCCAGTGGAAGGCCTCGGTCAGATGAACAAAAGTTCCAGCGGTGGGTCTTCATATGACTAAGACCCGCGTCAAGAAACACTTGTCTTATTTCCTGACATTAAAAGAAGAATGAAAGGAGACTTGATCGAAGTCTTAAAGTGGAAGATGGGAATAAGTAAGGCAGATATAAATAAGGTTCTTAGAACGTCCCTTCAAGAAAGATCTCGAAATAATGGATTCCAAGTGGATAAATTTAGATTTAAAAAGGATAAAGGAAAGTATTGGCATGGTAATAGAGTAGTTGATGAGTGGAACAATCACCTAGTCGGGTCATTGGAGCTAAAAACTTGGTTAGCTTCCAATATAGGTTAGATAAATACATGAGTGAGAGGGGTTGGATTTTAATGACTTGTACTTGAGTTATAAGGGTTATCAAGGCTTATTCTTTGTGTTACATTGATAATGTGTCGGGCGAATATTTTTTAGTGGGTTTGGGTTTGACAAGGACCTACCAAGTACGGGCCGGTAGGCCTGCTGCAGTGTTCCTCCTTTCTCATGTTCTTAATGATGACCAAATTATTAAAGCCGTGAAACAGAGACCATGATTCTGCTCCTGTACAAAGAGGTAATTACAAAATCGAGCGCGCACGCGCGGGCACACACACAGAAATCTTAAATATGAAACAGGATAAGGGAAATAATAATAATAATAATAATAATAATAATAATAATAATAATAATAATAATAATAATAATAACAATAATAATAATAATAATAATAATAATAATAATAATAATAATAATAATAATAATAATAATAATAATAATATTTTTTAAGAAATTGTTATATTAGGAGAATGTTGCCGTTGGAAAATATGACAATAACAGGAATGTGAAGAAAAACTGAGAAAAAAATTAGTGAACTAATTAAAAGAAATATTTTCTCCCTACTTGTCACTTGCACACACTTCTCTGTGGACCTCTCCTTAGTGACCCCTTAGTGACCCCTTAGTGACCCCTTAGTGACCCCTTAGTGACCCCTTAGTGACCCCTTAGTGACCCCTTAGTGACCCCTTAGTGACCCCTTAGTGACCCCTTAGTGACCCCTTAGTGACCCCTCAGTGGTTCCCTTAGTGACCCTCCAGTGGACCCCTTAGTGACCCCTCAGTGGTTCCCTTAGTGACCCTTCAGTGGACCCCTTAGTGACCCCTTAGTGACCCCTCAGTGGATCCCTTAGTGACCCCTCAGTGGACCCCCTAGTGACCCCTCAGTGGATCCCTTAGTGACCCCTCAGTGGAGCCTTTAGTGACCCCTCAGTGGATCCCTTAGTGACCCCTCAGTGGATCCCTTAGTGACCCCTCAGTGGATCCCTTAGTGACCCCTCAGTGGATCCCTTAGTGACCCCTCAGTGGATCCCTTAGTGACCCCTCAGTGGATCTCTTAGTGACCCCTCAGTGGATCCCTTAGTGACCCTTCAGTGGATCCCTCAGTGACCCCTCGGTGGATTCCTTAGTAATCCCTCAGTGGACCCCCTAGTGACCCCTCAGTGGATCCCTTAGTGATCCCTCAGTGGACCCCCTAGTGACCCCTCAGTGGATCCCTTAGTGATCCCTCAGAGGACCCCCTAGTGTCCCCTCAGTGGATCCCTTAGTGACCCCTCAGTGGATCCCTTAGTGACCCCTCAGTGGATCTCTTAGTGACCCCTCAGTGGATCCCTTAGTGACCCTTCAGTGGATCCCTCAGTGACCCCTCGGTGGATTCCTTAGTAATCCCTCAGTGGACCCCCTAGTGACCCCTCAGTGGATCCCTTAGTGATCCCTCAGTGGACCCCCTAGTGACCCCTCAGTGGATCCCTTAGTGATCCCTCAGAGGACCCCCTAGTGTCCCCTCAGTGGATCCCTTAGTGATCCCTCAGTGGACCCCCTAGTGACCCCTCAGTGGATCCCTTAGTGACCCCTCAATGGACCCCCTAGTGACCCCTCAGTGGATCCCTTAGTGACCTCTCAATGGACCCCCTAGTGACCTTTCAGTGGACTCCTTAGTGACCCATCAGTGGACCCCTTAGTGACTCATCAGTGGACCCCTTGAAGTCCCCTTGGAGACCTCTGTTACCATATCAAAGAATTCCAGTAGTTTCTGAGACATTGGCAGTTTTTTTGAATCACTTCCCTGGAAGTGCTCAACCACTTTCTTGATTATCCACTCCATGGTGACACTTCGTCACTCCGTTCCAGTTCTCTTTTCTATTGTTATTATGACTTTAATCAAAACTAAGCTCTAAACTCACAAGGGTCATACAGCGCTGCAGGGTAGGGTACATTAACTGCTAAATATGCTTGATCTGAGACTAGCAAGGGTTGAGACTATAACGGAGGTAGACTTAGTAAAGGCAGCGATGAGTGCTAAAGGAAGTATAGTCAAAAGTTGTGTAATATATCTGTTGCCGTCAAAATGTGAAAAAGGGAGTCTGTGTCAAAGGTGGGGCCGTTAGCGAGGAGGAAGATAAAGTAAGGGTGTTAGAGCGGTAACGACGTCGGAAGTAAATTCTGCGTGCTTGCGGGTAGACAGGACAGTTCAATAGAATATGACAAACCGAAATTGGAACCTGACAATTTTCACAGAGTGGAACTGGGCGCCTCTCTATGAGATACCCAGGAGTGGGACGTGTGTGCTCGATGCGAAGACGGGAAAGCGTAGTCTTCCATCCACGACATCGATGATAAGAAGACCAGGATCTTAACACATATTGATTGAATGTAATTTACTATGAATCAACTCAAAAAAAAAAAAAACGTTATTACCAATCTCTTTCCTATTATACTGCACTCAAAATTTATCTCACACCAGCAATGTTTCCTCTTTTGAAATCTGGTTTCTTCCCTCAGTAGCATCCAGAAGACCTCCCATTCTATTTCATCTAAATCAGTTATACTTATGATAAATAGTAGATTTAGTTTTGCTGGTTCATCCCATCCTTTCTCTTATGTTCCAGATATGCTGACACTATGTGTGTGTGTGTGTATGTGTGTGTGTGTGTGTGTGTGTGTGTGTGTGTGTGTGTGTGTGTGTGTGTGTGTGTGTGTGTTTGCCTGTCTGCATGTCTGTGCCTGTCCGTGAGTCTGTCTTTCTAGAGTCAGTAAAGTGTGAGACAGTGACCTTGGCTGTGTAACCAGGCGTCGGGTCACCTGGTACACCCCAGCTGTGGAATAATATTGAGCCCCGTCTCCCAACTGCCTTCTTGCTGCAGACATGCTTCTACAATATAACTTTAATACAAGTTAATTATCACATTATTATTATTATTATTATTATTATTATTATTATTATTATTATTATTATTATTATTATTATTATTATTATTATTATTTTACGCACACAAACACACACGCACACACACACACACACACACACACACACACACACACACACACACACACACACACACACACACACACACACACACACACACACACATATAGTATGTGAGACCAGGTCAGGTATGCCCTTGAAGGATACACCGTAGGAGGCACTCTGGCCCACCCTCAGCAGGTCCTACTAAAAATCTAACCCTTCCTAATATTTTTCCAATCTACTTTTAAATGTAACCATGGAATTCCCTATCAGCATACCCACATATTTGCTGTTCTATTGTGAGACGAGTATTTAGATAGCAATGGTATACAATACCAAAAGACGAATTTGACACATGTGCAACATCTGGGTGTCTTTATTACGTAGACGTGTAACCAGGAAGTGGCTTTATCATCACGATACAGGAACATAAATGAAGACTGTAGAAGAGGAGGTTATCAATCCCTTAGTCTCGCAGAAAAGTCTTTTGTAGATAGTGTAATCAGTCCATTAGTCTGGGTGCAGGTGTTTAAGTGTTGGGATATTTATTACATCCTATTGATTATAGCTTGAATAAGTAAAATTTATAATGGATGGTCTAGCATGACATTCATGGAGGCCTTAGACTAATTTTGTGTTGGTTAATTGCTTCAAATGAAGAAGCTTTTTCAAAAGAGGTTCGACCTTATCGTTATTAGTATTGAAATTAGGAACCTTGCTAATTATCTTTGATTCCCTAATCTTCCTCTACTGTGTTGTTGCATCTTAACAATACTTTAACGTTAATGAAATTAACTAGAATTCTCAGTACTTACGTGTTGAAATACAGCATTATTGTCCTCAGTTCGTACAGTACAGCAATGTTGATATTGAAAATCATTAATATCCATAATATAACTCTTGTCAGAATCGGTGCATGGAATCTTACGTAAATATCAGAATTCACTGGGCATCTTCTGAGAAACTTTTTACAAATGTTTTAAAGGTGATAGAACGGTTGAAGACAATCTTAGCGCCATTATTTTAGAGAATTTTATTTGCGGATTTCAGTTCGTCCAGTTAGGGAATTACAATTAATTCCTAGTTTCAATATTTTTCTTTTCTTTAGCCCTTAAAGATACGTCTAGCCCAGAAGTTTTTTAACATTCCTCGCGTAACCTAGCATAGAAAAATGTGTTGTATATTAGAATACTTTAATCCGAAATATAGACATGTTGGAAACGAAGTAAACTAAGGGCGTATATTCCGTGACATATATCCCTCCCCGTGTTCAGACACTGTTCGTCTCAGTTCACACACACACATCAGAATATATATATATCCGAATATACTCACACTGTATATGTTATTAATGTGGGTATGTGTGTTAACGCTTAGTGTTTCCTTTTTATGCTAATTAAATACATATAATTATGTTAAGTGATTTAGGAATAATTTGTTAATTCCTGCCTTTGTTTGCTGGGTCACGTCAAGTGCTAGTTCCTATGAACTTAAGCTAAAGTTTTGAGGTTGTTCTCTGCCAAAAACGCAAATACCACATCAAGTATTCAGACAGGATGGGACTTGCCGTCCCAGTCACTTATGATGTCTGAGGATGACCACTTGGTAGGACTTTATAGTGACTTTATAATGGGCCCTTGTAGTGACCAAGGTTGTGTCAGAATTACTAGGGAGCCTGGTAGTGACCGTTATGGAAAACTGGAGGAGATAATAACTAGAACAGAGTATACTACTGACTCCGGCCATACAATAGAGCGGAAAAATAATGTAAGGGACCTGGGAGTAGTAATGTCTGAGGATCTCACTTTCAAATCACAACAGTGCCACGATCGGTTGTGTCAGTTCTGTCAAGCACCTTAACTACTGGGAACGCTTGGAAGCATTCACTAAAAGACTGGGCAGGCGATGGGAACACCATAAGTGTCCGGGGCCCAAAACCTGGTAGTGACCAAGGTTGTGTCAGAATTAAACGGATTTGGTGCCGTTCACTTATGATGCTGACCACTTGGTAGGACTTTATAGTAGGTTGTGTCAGACCAAGGTTGTGTCAGAATTACTAGGATGCCTGGTAGTGACCAAGGTTGTGTCAGAATTACTAGGGAGCCTGGTAGTGACCAAGGTTGTGTCAGAATTACTAGGAAGCCTGGTAGTGACCAAGGTTGTGTCAGAATTACTAGGAAGCCTGGTAGTGACCAAGGTTGTGTCAGAATTACTAGGGAGCCTGGTAGCGACCAAGGTTGTGTCAGAATTACTAGGAAGCCTGGTAGTGACCAAGGTTGTGTCAGAATTACTAGGGAGCCTGGTAGCGACCAAGGTTGTGTCAGAATTACTAGGAAGCCTGGTAGTGACCAAGGTTGTGTCAGAATTACTAGGAAGCCTGGTAGTGACCAAGGTTGTGTCAGAATTACTAGAGAGCCTGGTAGTGACGGAGGTTGTGTCAGAATTACTAGGGAGCCTGGTAGTGACCGAGGTTGTGTCAGAATTACTAGTGAGCCTGGTAGTGACCGAGGTTGTCAGAATTACTAGTGAGCCTGGTAGTGACGGAGGTTGTGTCAGAATTACTAGGGAGCCTGGTAGTGACCGAGGTTGTGTCAGAATTACTAGTGAGCCTGGTAGTGACCAAGGTTGTGTCAGAATTACTAGGGAGCCTGGTAGTGACCGATGTTGTGTCAGAATTACTAGGGAGCCTGGTAGTGACCGAGGTTGTGTCAGAATTACTAGGGAGCCTGGTAGTGACCGAGGTTGTGTCAGAATTACTAGGGAGCCTGGTAGTGACCGAGGTTGTGTCAGAATTACTAGGGAGCCTGGTAGTGACCGAGGTTGTGCCAGAATTACTAGGGAGCCTGGTAATGACCAAGGCTATCTTAGAATTACTAAGGAGCCTGGTAGTGACCGAGGTTGTGTCAGAATTACTAGGGAGCCTGGTAGTGACAGAGGCTGTCTTAGAATTACTAGGGAACCTGGTAGTGACCGAGGTTGTGTCAGAATTACTAGGGGGACATGGTAGTGTCCGAAGCTGTCTTAGAATTACTAGGGAGTCTGTTAGTGACCGAGGTTGTGTCAGAATTACTAGGGAGTCTGTCAGTGACCTAGGTTGTGTCAGAATTACTAGGGAGTCTGTTAGTGACCTATGTTGTGTCAGAATTACTAGGGAGTCTGTTAGTGGCCTAGGTTGTGTCAGAATTACTAGGGAGTCTGTTAGTGACCTAGGTTGTGTCAGAATTACTAGGGAGTCTGTTAGTGACCTAGGTTGTGTCAGAATTACTAGGGAGTCTGTTAGTGACCTAGGTTGTGTCAGAATTACTAGGGAACCTGGTAGTGACCGAGGTTGTGTCAGAATTACTAGGGAGCCTGGTAGTGACCGAGGCTGTCTTAGAATTACTAGGGAGCCTGGTAGTGACTGAGGCTGTCTTAGAATTACTAGGGAGCCTGGTAGTGACTGAGGCTGTCTTAGAATTACTAGGGAGCCTGGTAGTGACCGAGGTTGTGTCAGAATTACTAGGGAGCCTGGTAGTGACCGAGGCTGTCTTAGAATTACTAGGGAGCCTGGTAGTGACCGAGGTTGTGTCAGAATTACTAGGGAGACTGGTAGTGACCGAGGCTGTCTTAGAATTACTAGGGAGCCTGGTAGTGACCGAGGTTGTGTCAGAATTACTAGGGAGCCTGGTAGTGACTGAGGCTGTCTTAGAATTACTAGGGAGCCTGGTAGTGACCGAGACTGTCTTAGAATTACTAGGGAGCCTGCTAGTGACTGAGGCTGTCTTAGAACTACTAGGGAATCCTGGTGGTGACCGAGGTTGTTAGACTATGAAATTTTACTTCCAATATTAACATAAAAGCATAATATTAACATACTTCTAAATCAGATGTAAAAACAATATATACAATATTCTTTTCATCTGTTGCTTAAGTGCAAAATTATTTAAACAGTGGATTACTTCAGCTAAATTATCGATTATTATTATTATTATTATTATTATTATTATTATTATTATTATTATTATTATTATTATTATTACTATTATTATTATTATTATCATTATTATTATTATTATTATTATTATTATTATTATTATTATTATTATTATTATTATTATTATTATTATTATTATTATTATTATTATTATTATTATTATTATTATTATTATTATTATTATTATTATTATTATATAAAACTAGGAAGCGTTTAACCCGTAGAGTTAAAACAGCGCCTATGGAAAGTAAGGCAATTAGGTTCAATTCGGGAAAAGAAAAGCCTGTTCCAGATCCTCTAAACAAAAGCTCGTCATAGGCCAGCATAACTAAAACCTACGCCATGTTTACACAAGGTAATGGTACACATGGAAGGTATACACCAGGTAGACTCACACGAGCACTGAAAAGATTAATATTAATATGAAGGGAAATATCCATTTGGGTTATTGACATCACTGAGGCTCGAGCCTCCGTCCAAGAAGCGCGAAACGAGAAACCAACTGCGACAGCCAGACTTATATTTTAAGCAACAGGGACTGACTTCCTGGTGCTAAATAATGCACGCAGTGTAAGCATTGCATTTAAGTACACAGAAACCACAAGAGAACGAATGTATTATACAAGCAAACATACATACTTGAGTACAGATGTATATGTACAGGAAACAGGAGTACAAATGTAATTTACAGGAGAAACATGAGTACAAATGTAATTTACAGAAGAAACAGGACTACAAATGTAATACCTGGTTACCTGGAGGTTACCTGGAGGTTACCTGGAAGTTATTCCGGGGATCAACGGGGATGAAGCAATGTGAATACAATTGTAATATATAGAAGAATCACGAGTACATAAGTAATATGTAGAAGAAACAGGAGTACAAATGTAATAAAAAAGCAACAGGAGTACAAATGTAATATTTTAAGGAAACGGGAGGACAAATGTAATATTAAGACAAATGCTTGTAATATATGAAGAGATTATACTCCAAATAACAATCCCTTCACACGAGCCAAGGGAACTCCTTGACACCAGTCCAGGTGTTCCTGATGCGAGGAACTGGAGCTACTTTCACCCTCCTTGGATAAAACCTGTTTACCTCTGGAGCTGCATATTCTTCACACGAATCCAATAAAAACAACAAACCAGAATTGGAATTTCGTAATGGCTCTTATTGGAACACTCCGATTCATGAGAGACGAGTCAGATTATGTTACGAGGGTGAAGGTTTAAGAGCTGTTGAGTGGGAATGGGGGGGGGGGCGGGCCAGTTGAGTGGGAGTGTAGAAGGGGCTAGAGGGAAGGGATGAGACTGGAGTGAGAGGAGAGACTAGAGTGAGGGGTGAGACTGGAATGGGGGTGAGATTGGAGTGAGGGGAGCTAGGAAGACTCTCAAGGGGAGAGAAAGAGGAAGTAGGACTACCAGTCCTGTGTGTGTGTGTGCCGATAGAGGGGAGACTAAAGGAAGCAGGAGAGAAAACTTGATAACCATGGAAGACAGAACTCAGGAAGAAGAGTGTAAGAGAGGGTCGGGTGATGAGCAGTGAGAGTAGCTTAATTAAAGTAGGGAGTTACCGACCTACAGGAGAAAGAAGGAAGGAAGGAAGGGAGGCAGGGAGGGAGGGAGGAAGGGAGGACTGAGTGAGAAAGAGAGGAGTAGGAGGAGGGCCGGTTAAGGGAGTGCCGGGTGAGGTAGGAAGAGAAGGCAAGCCGGGTTAGAGGGGAGAGAGCTTCAGTGGTGAGGGAGGGATGGTGGGAGGGGAGAGTGAGGGGAGAGAGAGAGAGAGAGAGAGAGAGAGAGAGAGAGAGAGAGAGAGAGGAGGGCAGAGTGAGCGAGGGGTCACACCAGCAGTCTTGCTCCGGCCACCACCCTGGCTACATGTCCCGCCTGCGCCGTGCGGCCCCACCATCAACACTATCCTTCACTCTAACCCGAGCCTCACTCTCACTCTACTCCAGCCAGTTCTCTTCCTCATCAATTCTCCTCTCACGGTTCATACGAGTCCTCTTTCCTTGACATGGTCTTTGTGAAGCTCCGTGTGTGGACCACGTAATTTTGGGTTTTGAAGGTGCATTTTGAGACTATTTTTTTACACCAAATTTTCTCTATAGCTAAATGTTCACAGATTGAAGCCCTGATGTGTTTTTTGTCTCTCTAGCGGGCGTAATATACCAAGTGTACAAAGGGAATTTCCCCCACTGAAAGTGTCTTAAAATATATATATATTTATATATACATATATATATACGTATATATATATTTCTTTCGCAGCACCGGCAGTGATAGGCAATTTTGAAAGTGAAATAAAATTAACACAGAGATTTTGAGATAGAAATTCGAGATCTATGTGACCCAGGCTCAAACCTATAGACCAACTTTATCTCCGTCTATCTCTTGTTCCCTTCTCTCTATTCTTCGTTCTCATCCTCTGTCTCACCAACTCCTAAAATTTACCGTACCGTTCACCGGTGGGCTCCTGAAAGTGTACGTTCTGAGATACGCGGTTCCAGCGAGTGTATTGTGATAGTCTCAACGAGACACGCACTCACCCTTAAGGAACGAGCCGGTTATCAACACCAAACGAAAAACAAGGAGTACTTAAAAGGAAGTCTTACTGACGGAAGGAAAACGACTTCTGCTAGGAGACACAACCAAGGACCCAACAGGATCCAACTTATTTGCCACCATGACCAGCACGCCCCCGCTCAGCAAGCTCCGGCTCTCCAGCTTCCTCTCACAAAGCTTGTGAGTACCTGGTGTTGCTGGGGCCGGTCACGGCGCCTTTGTGTGTAGCACCTTAGTTTTCTTGAGCACAATGTTGGTTGGGGGAGGAATTACGCAAGAGCTTTGTAAAACGTGGTCCAGCGGAGACAAACATTTAGTACAGACTCCTAGAAGGTGGTACCACTGAAGCTGTTGCGTACCTTCCCTAGAGCACTGTAACACTCTAAAGTAGCCTCATTAGAGCACCCATGTAAAGTGTTCCATAGCGTTCATAAAGCACCATGGAGTGTTCCATAATCTTCCCAGAGCACCTATGGGAAATGTTCCATAGTTTCCTTCTAGAGCAACTATAGGAAGTGTTGTATTAGTTTTCCCCCTAGAGCACCATGGGAACTGCTCTGCAGTTATCCTTTAGAGCACCATGGAGAAACGTCCCACAGCTCCCTTAAAACACCATAATAACTGTCTATAATTTTCCTAAAGCTCCCGTGGGAAGAGTTCCATAGCTTCCCTAGCCTGGTGGGGGGTACCCAACCATGAAGCTTGAGGAGGATGTGGGGGAGGGGGGTGGGAGAGTCCTCGCCCGGAGTCTTGTAAGATTTTCGCCTGTTGCTTAAAAATTATCCCAATAATACTGAGCATTTTCCAGATCTTTTATTTAAAATTTATCTCTGATTCTCTTAACACAGAATACACAGTATAAGAACACGTCATGTAACGTTAAGGAATGTATTGAAAGAAAATATATTTTCTAAATTTTAAGATTCACTAAACTCTCATTATTAGAGCTGTAAAGAAATTTAAAAACAGAGAGAATAAAATAATCACAGAAAGTCTGAGGAAAAGGAGGCCTGGTCACAGACCGGGCCGCGGGGGCGTTGACCCCCGGAACTCTCTCCAGGTAAACTCCAGGTAAAAAAAAATTGCAGTTTTTCAAATACATGTCAAAAAATTTACAATTTTCATAAAAAGTGGTATTATAAAAACTTGTTTGGTATACCACATGTGCAATAAGCTTGATTACACTCATTGCAATAAGCATTCTACAGGATAGAAGGGATATTGATGCTGGGGATGGCCTCTTGATCCAAGGAATTGAATCCACCCCTTCTTCCCTAGTATAATACATGATTATTTTCCATTTCACGGGCGCTACCCCTGTGGATTTAGGTCTCTCCAATGAAAATATTAATGTACAATGATAAGTTCACAAAGTTATGAGCGCGACCTTGAATTCAAGCGTTGTTGTTGTGGTTGTAGCGCCGAGTCTTTCCTGAATATCATAGTAACCCATCAGTATAAAAAGGTTGGGAACCCCTGCAACGGAGCTTAATAGGAAGGTTATTTTTAGCTTCCCTGAATCACCATAAGCGTGTCCTGTAGCTTCCCTAAAGCACCGTGGAAAGTGTACAGTGCATTTCCTAGAGTGTCATGCAACGTGTTCCGTATACAACCCAAAGCACGATGAAAAGTGTCCTGGAGAGTGCTCCGTTTCACCATAGGAATAGCAACTAGCACACCAGGTGGCACATAGAACCCTCGCACCTGTGTATCTTCGCTAGTGCAACACCTGTCTAGAGTGTCATCACCTGAGTAGCGTATGTGTCATAGCCCAACTACATCACTTCCCTGATACATAACATTCAGTGTGGTGTCTAAGTGCAGCACCTCTATATTGCATCTGACATGCATGATTTGTCGTTGCACCTGTGTGTTGTGTGTCGTTAATATCACGACTCTTATTGCACCTGAGTAACACTGATGTCTTAAATTGTTGCACACACCTGGCGTTGATGTTATAACCTTTTGTTGCATATGTATGACATTGATGTCACGACCTCCTTTTTTGTGCACTTGTGACGTTGACGTTACGTCTAAGCACCAAATTTTCTCACACTGCCTGTATGCGTATGCAGTGTAGAAGTTAAATATTTATCTGTGTAGTGTTGTGCTACTCTGGTTACCTGGGCACGTGTGTTCTCCCGGTGTCAGGCCATGTGCGCATGCACATGCATTCTTTACTATTAATGCTGCAACTATCTGATGTTCCTAGTACGACTACACCACAGGAAGCTTGTTGTATATGGCTGTCGTGACCGTAATAGCAAGTTGGTCAGCCAGTACACGCTGTGTGTAGATATGTAGCGTGTAGAGATGCGTAGATAGATGCATGGAATTGTCAGCTAGTATTAAATTTGCCATTGTTGAACTGACCGACAGAACAAATTTAAATATGTGTTCTCATTTCACTTCTTACAGGAAAGTAATGCCTGTCTCATGTATGTTAAGATGGTAGATGTTATGATTAACGTAATATGTAACCACATAATAGATGTTATCATTAATGTGATTATTTTTATATATTTACTTTACCTTAATGTGTATTGTCTTGAATGAATAGTGAGTGTTATTGTTATTATTAATAGAAATTATTTCGTAAGAAATTCTTAATTGTTGCTTATGCTATTACATGTTTTAATTTTCGCATAGACAGTTGATCAATATTATATATATATATGTATATATATATATATATATATATGTATATATATGTATGTATATATGTATATATATGTATGTATATATGTATATATATGTATGTATATATATATATATATATATATATATACATATATATATATACATATATACATATATATATATACATATATATATATATACATATATATATATATATATATGATGAGAATTTATCAGTTTTTCTAGAATATAGGAAGTGCTTCTTTAGCTGAATTTAGAATTTAAAATAAATTGGTGGAACAGTAGAGCAACTTGCTGTGGGAACAAAACACAAGAACGCGGAATAATCTTTTATTTAAACGATGTCTATGTCTGGAAGCTTTTACGAGTCGAAGAGAGAAATGCAGTGCAAATAAACTCTCGTTTTACATATCTCTGTCCTTGTGTACACACCTGTCGGTCTTATTTTATCAATGGTATAAAAACCCGACTAGAAGATAATTAAATAATTTGTGTCACTTGCGTTATCTTTATTTTGGAGACGTTTCGTGGCTTTATTAATCCGACAGAGAGAATAAATGGTGGAAGACGTTAAGAGGTAATTTGAGATAATCAGTCCCTCAGCACTGATACGTCTTCATGGCTGTGGGACTGATCACCACCAGTTAACTCTTCACGTTTTCCGTCGTGCATTCTCTGTATTGGACAGAAAAAACCACTGGTTAGAGACCCGTCTCCACAATAAGTGGAGTGTTGCACATGTGTTTTATCTTCCTATCCTTTTTACGTCCTTCAAACAAGAAGACGTATGCAACACATATGACGTTTATTAGACGCTTTGGCACCTAAGGCCTTCTCACTCCAATTGGCAAAGCCCCAAAACGTCTAACCGTCTATTCATAAATGTTCTATATGTTGCATTCCTGTAACACACATGTTTAATACGTCAAATTTATACATCTCCACTGAGTGACAGCGCGAGTTCAAACCTGCTGCTACTAACTGACCATCTGGCACTTGCATCAGCTTTCAAGCGTCAGGTGATTTTGAAGCTCCAGGTTACTTTGAAGTTTCAGGTGGCTCAAATAATAGATGGCCTTGAAACAAGTGACTGAAAAAAATTCTTGAAGGAACGATGAACCAGCAGCGGTCATACTGCGCCTTGGGAAAGGGAAAGCAATCAGAGTCTATGCAGGGAAAGGGAGGATGGCTACAACTCTTTGGATTACGAGCTCTTCAGAGGTGTCAGAAGGGATGTGATTTTGTAGTACTTACTAGGCAGTTTTGAAGCTCCAGGTTACTTTAAAGTGTCAGGCAGCTCACACTTTGAAGATCCAGGGAGCTTTGTAGCAAAAAGTGGCCTTGAAGGTCCACGTGTGTTTGAAGAGTCAAATAATTTGAAGGCGACAGATTGCTTTTGAAGAACCAGATGGCTTTCAGTCTCCGGGGTGGCTAAGTCTTTGAGTGGCTTTCAGTTTCCTGGTGGCTTTGAAGGTTGTCGTGATTTTGAAGTGCCAGTTGGCTTTGAGGAAGCAGTTGGCTTTGGTAGAGCAGGTGGCTTTGCAGATCCTGACTGTTATGAGCGCCAGGTGGCATTCCTTAAGACAGACTCCGATGTTGTTTCTTGCATAATCTTGGGAGGCATTGTGTATCTTGTTATAAGAACTTATAATCACTAGAATGGTGGAACATTGCAGTAGGCCGTCAGGCTAAGGATCACCAAGACATGTGATCAAGATATCGGCAATATATATATACCTAAGTGGTACACAAATAACCCGCACAATCACAGTGGGACTTTGTCAATGGTCCAAGTCGGACCGAAACGTCGTCGTAAGCTTCTCTCTTTTATGTGCTGGTTATTTGTGTATCGTTCCAGTCACGGTATTGTGCCTTTTTGTTATTTATACCTAAGTGGTACACTCAGCTTGACAGTATTGCATACCGTATATAATATGAAACTACAAACGCATGTTAAGTAGGTGTTTCTCAAACAAATGCATTTGTTTAACTTATTTTTAAAGTTACTCACGCCAATAGCTCCATGCTGATGAAAGACTTTATACTGTCATACTAAAACACTGTTGTGCTACAAGAAAAGCAGTTCAGTTTGAGGTATACTACAATCAAATCTACAAAGTCTTTAATTGGGACAGGAAGATTGGTTTGGGTAATTTACAGTAGATATGTTTATCAGTATGGCAGTTAATGAAGGTCTTAATATCTAGACATTGTAAAAGATTCACATGGAGTTGGTGTCTAACTGCTAATACCATGTTTCAAAGAAATCAACACTTCCAACAAAAACCTAGTCAGCCTTGAGTTGGATTTTCTGTTCATCGGAGTGCCTACTAAACAGGCCGTGGATATACTCTAAAGGGTTAATGATGTTTCTGACTGGAAAATTCCTTGATGACAATAGAGAAGTGGTGACTCTATAAGTTTTTTGGAACTCAGCCTGAAAATGAGCTTGACGATAAAGTTGGTGGGAAGCGCAACATGCCTCTTCTCAGTAGTGTCGGGTCTGGGAGGGTTGATGCGTGAAGCTCGTCATCTGCACTCCTTGATGAAGGCAAAGTGTAGATTCTGGATGATGTCTTCAAGAAAAGAGCAATCCTCCTCAAGAAACTCACTACTAAGATGCGATGATGCTACGTTGTGTCCTAGTACTCTTGTGCGAGTGGAAGTAGAGTAGTTCGTGTTGATGGGTGGACTGGCGATAGACATGGCAGACCGAAGATTGCTGTCAGATTTACAGAGATGGATTTCTAGAATAGTAATGTGTTGTTGAATTATTCTTAGAGAGTGAATTGTTTGGAATGTTTAATCGGCTTGGTGGACCTCATTTAGCATTGTATTGGGTACATATGTGTCTCCGGTGATGGAATCTTTCCACTGTACCTCCGGCTTACTTACGGCATCCTGCATAAGTGCAGACTTTGCAAAAATCTTTATGAAAGATCGTGAAGATAAAGACATTATTTCTATCATCCCATTAACCGTCGCCTGGATTCTCTGTGTTGACGACATTCTCCTGATTTCACCTAGAAGATCTGACGTCTCTGACATCCTAAAGAAGTTACACCAGGTTGATCCTCTCATACATTTCACATTCGAAGAAGAATCCACCTATTTCTAGATGTTCTATTTTGCAATTCTGACAACAATCTCTGCTTAAAAGTCTGCGGTAACCCTTTAATCAAAACAGTTTTTCTCCACTTACACTCTCACCACTGCACCAAGGCTAAGTGCGGTATTCCCATGTGTTTCCTTCTACAAGATCACATCTGCAGTAGTACGATTCTTTTGGAATCTTCTTTTCTTCATCACATCTTCACAGAACTACACATCCCATTATATTATATCAAAGAGTGCAGACAGCGAGCTTTAAAAATCAAACTCTCCCAGAGCAAATTATAGTGAGGCGGCACATAATGCTTCTCATGTTCTGGAACGATATCGTTCCAGACCATAGCGTTGAACTCTTTTCCAGGCTGAGGGACTTACCACCTCACAAGGCTGAGAGAATGATTATATCATTTACATTTCACTACTACACCTGCTGTATTTGACTGAAAAATTCTACTGTATAGGCGAAACGTTTTAACAATATACCCAACTGATGCACATGTGTCTTAATCATCAGTGTTTCTCGTCAACGTTGTTGTTGTTAAACAATTCTACATCAGCTAACTGAGTATAGCTACCGCTTCGTTTATTACCATCAAGGACATTACCGGACAAACATCTTCAACACAGTTTCTGCAGGAGAATATTTAATTACTTGAGAAAGTTCATCTGTGTGCCAAATGTTGTCAATATTACACATATTCTGACATGGGTATCCTCGTCGTACTAGGACACTGGTGAAGAGGTGTGCTGCCTCTACGATACTTAATTTATGTCTCCTAATTTGCAAACTTAATTAAAATGAAGCAGCACAGAGTTGGAGTAATCCAAGACTCGTGTACTGAAATGTGCCTCGCTACCTCGGTTTAATGATTCTGTGTTGTGTGATAACTCTCGTAGAGTAGTATGGGACGGACGGACAGACACAGACAGACACAGACAGACACAGACAGGAACAGACAGGCAGGTGCACACACACACACACGCACACACACACACACACACACACACACACACACACACACACACACACACACACACACACACACACACACAGACACGCACACACACACACACACACACACACACACACACACACACACACACACACACACACACACACACACACACATCGACATGTGCCTAGGACCAAATGGTAACTAACTAACTAACACACACACACACAAAAAAAAAACCCCTCTGTGGAAACACTAAACTCTCTGGTAACTCTAGCTCTAAAGCAAGTGCCAAAAAATTGCCGGAAACTTTTTTAAATCGTAATGCTAGATAGACCTAATGGGTTCCTACTAATGATATGTAAAATATGTTTGTAAAATAATATCTTACCTCTGAAGAAACTCATAACTTCCGTAAATACTAAGAAGGTTGTCTGTTTGCAGATATTTTTTGCAGAGAATTCTCGTAAACAAGTGCTGATATCTTGCGTATTTTTTTAAACTAATTTCCCCATCATATTGCTCAAGGCTAGTATAGTATAGTCCATTAACAAAATTAAACCAGTTGTTACATAAAAAAAACTGAAAGTGCAATAATGCACTAGGGGGAACTTAAATAAGACTTTAATAGTTTCATTTGCAAGACTAATTTGGAAATTATTACTCTGAATGCAAGGCTAAGTTTGAGAGAAAAATACGAACAGTAATAAGAAAAATGTCTGCATGGAGGGATGTCACAAGTGGGGTGCCACAAGGGTCTGTACTTGCCCCAGTTATGTTTCTAATTTATATAAATGATTCACCAGAAGGAATTAAGCATAACGTGAATGAGTTTGCAGATTATGACAAAATCTTGTAAAAAAATAATGATGAAAATGACTGTAAATCTATACAAAAGGATCTGGATGCATTAAGCACTTGGAGTGATGGATGATGGAATTTAATGTTGATAAATGAATGTGATAGAAATGGGGATAAATGAAATCAGGCAACATGAGAAGTATAGACTGTGTGACGAAATACGTATTGCAAGTAATACAGAGAGAAAATGATCTAACAATTATTAAAAAGCTAGGATCTAACAGCTATTATTAAGCTAGGATCTAACAGCTATTATTAAGCTAGGATCTAACAGCTATTATTAAGCAATGAGGAGAAACCGAATGAACTAAACCTGATAATATTAATAAACAAAGGCTTCGGGGAAGACATGATCAAGCAAAAAAAATACTCAAAGTAAGTGTTAGTGAAGACAGGCTTAATTATGCTGTTCGCGAGGCATAGCAAAGGTACACAAGGGCACAATTGGAAGCTAATAATGCAGATGAGTCACATGTATCAGGAAGTATTTCTTCAGCAGCATACCGGTTAGGAAGGGGAATAACCTGGACAGTTAAGTAATAAAGAACATATATATTCATAATGTTATTATCCTCTCTCAGAATACTGTGGCAGTGGGGAAGCACTACTTTAAAAAATTAGTGAGGCATGTTAGGGAAAGTTGAGAAACAGGAGAGGGAGAGAAGAGAAGAAGGACAGGTGTGAGCAAAGAGAGGAAGCACAACAGAGAGAGGGAGAGAGGAAGCACAACAGTGATTTGGGTGAGAGGAAGCACAACAGTGAGGGGAGAGAGGGGGAGGGAGAGGGAGCACAAGAATGAGGAAAGGGAGTGTAATTGAGAAGGTAACACAAGAATGAGGAGAGAAAGGAAGCACAAGAATGAAAGAAGAGAGCGGGAGTGCATGGGAAGAGGGAGGGAAGAAAAGGGGTGGAGTAAGCTGGTAATGGAGTCCAATGATGGTGGAGTCTGAAATGATATGAGGCAGCAGGTGGTCCGTTGGCTGGGCGTGATGGGATGAGGGAAGGGTAAGGACGAGCCCATGGAAGATGTTTGATAGTGACACCGGCTGATGAATAGTGGGGAAGGCGGGCGGTGAGAGGATTTTAGGATAGGAAAATGGATGCTGAGAGGTTCAAGGATAGGATAAATATGTAGGGAAAGCTGGAATAGAGGAATGGTGTGCTGGATAAGGGAGCAGAGCGATGGATGTAAACTGTTGATAGCTGAGTATGTGCAGAGGTCACGGAGTGGTCACAGGATGGGATAGCGAAGGATGGATAAGTTAGTATGTGGACAGTACGTGGAGATAAATCCTTAGATGACGTTCCGGTCATCCCTGGGCCATTATCAAGTCACGACTAAAAGAGAAAGTGAGTTAGCCAGAGTTAGTGCAAGTCAAGAGTGTTCTGGAGATTAGAATGCTAGACAGTATACTGGGAAAGACAAACATCAGCAGAAACAAAACCGGGACTGAAAGTCAGCTTAGGAATGTTTTGGATACGTGTCGATTCCACATGATAGCATTGGTGAAGTTTGGATGAGAGACAGATAGTTGTGGTAGAAAACCAGCTTGTGTGATGGCTATGGTGTCTAAAATGATAGGGAAGAGCGCTGAAGGTGCGGGATATTACCTGATAAGGAATATTGCACTTATCTTAAAGGATAAGTACTTTAAAAACACCAGCAGTCGCAGCATGGATCTCCTTCGAAGGGTCAGCTATGTCCCACGGGACTGTAATAGACCTATATTCTCAGTTATTTCAGGAATGTCACCTTGAAAGTTGTGGGTGAATCTTACCTGGGTTTGGGCAATCGTCCTCGTGTCACGGCATTGATGTGGTTAATCAAATTTCCTTACACTTAAACCTAGTACACTGCAGTGACATGTCGAAGGTTTAAGAAGGGTTCGACTTACCTGCGTGTGTATCATACTCATATGACACTTCTGTGTGTTTGTTTCCGCCGAAATCGATTGCTTAACTGAAGGTAGGATGATTTAGTAACACGGGAATGTTCTTTGGACACTGGTGTTATTGTTCACTTAGTCTGTTCAACACCATGTAATTTTTCAACTGTTTCAACGTCACTCGAATTACCATCACTTGTTCACGAGATTCACCCATCAATGGTAATATGTCCATGTTTAATGTTTACTGTAGGGAGAATTACTAGTGATACCTCCCTTGCAAAGATAACTATTGGAGGTTCAACTCTGTATCTTTACTTTTGTTCTTCTTAATACTCGTTCAAGCACGGATAAGCGACATCGCTAACTTGGATTACTTTGACGGACAGCCAGAGTCAGCCTTGACGTCGTCCACATCTCCTTATATTGGCGTAATAATGCTGACATAATGTCTGAAAAGCATAGATGCCAGTCAGCACTACATGTATGAGTCAAGAAACTAAGTTCCCTGATTCTGATGTGTTTCGCAGTAAATCAGCCTTGCTGGCTAATTAATTATACTAAGAACTTATTTCTATTTAATATGAATAAGGCTAGGAATTAAGTGTTTCCTCGAGCAAACATGGTTAGATACATTTCGCGGGGTCTGAAGAGCAGGAAAAAGAGGGCGTGGTCACACCCCTGTCTGGCATGTGCATCTCATCTTGTGGCTAGTGTACTCTAATTTTGCCTGGTAAGAAACACGTGCAAGACGAGAGCTGTTTGGTGCGGTGGACAGAATCGATCTTCAAAACACCCTCGTTCCACATCTGGTCAACAGATGTTGGAACTAGAGAGAGGGGTCGCAGCCCATTATGAGAGGGGTCGCAGCTCCTTTATTCTGCTCGTCTCCAGTTGGAGATAAACAGATGGCATTATCACTGGTCTTCATATTGTTAAGTCAGAAAGTGATACCCAGTTTCACTACTACTGTATGTTGAAAAGTGACAAAAAAAAGAGTAAAAATAAAAAGTATCGGTGGAAGGAGGTTAACAAATATTAGCCCGATTTTTATTAAACTTATTTGTTTTAAAAAATGTAAATTTAATATTCATAGAGCGAAAGGAGTTATTATGGTTCACAAATTTGAAACATAGAGCAGACAAGTATTGGTGTGTTAATGGGAGAATTGGATACAGAAGAGAAGGAAATCGTTTTAGCATGACAATAAGGAGGGTGCATGAAATTAGGACAATAACGAAGACGGGAGAAGGAACTGCGATGAACAGGAATTCATAATTGAGAAATTAAGGATCGCAGTTGCGGCGAGCATGGAGTAAAAGAGATACAGGAAAACTTCTGATGGTGGTGTATGATAGTAAAAAGTTAAAAAAAAAGTGTATAGACAAGAACATGGATGAAAGAAGAGTGTTTAAAGCGACAAGGAAGTGTTGGAAAAACGAGAATCAAGAGGCGAGATATCGATGACATCGCTAACATAGTGAAGCCAGAGAGAACGACGTACAATAATAGGCGGGAAAACTAGATATCTTCCTGCTAAAGATAAACAGGTACAGGAATATGATCAGCTATTATGCTGCAAATATACTTTTGTAGTCTGAAGGGTTCAACAAGGCAAAGAACCACTGCAGTAAGATCAAGTACTACTTCATTTAGAACAGACCTTATTTTAACTTTCTAAGAGAAAGAGGGAGAGAAAGAGAGAGAAAGAGAGAGAGAGAGAGAGAGAGAGAGAGAGAGAGAGAGAGAGAGAGAGAGAGAGAGAGAGAGAGAGATAGAGAGACAGACAGACAGACAGACAGACAGACAGACAGACAGACAGACAGGCAGGCAGGCAGACAGACAGAGACAGAGAAACCAACAAAAGAATGAAAGAGGTTAAAATTGACTGAAGATTGCTTCAAATACCACGCTACCCCACATTTCTTTTTGTGTTGATACACTACAATAAAGGCCGTCCCTGGTGTTCACTAGAGTTATTCTTAGAACGTCAAGTTAGGATGGTCACTTTAGGTGAGTCCATGCCAGTCCCATCCCTATCGACCGGTCCTCTCTCTTTCTCTTGTGTCGCAAGAACAACCTCGCTTTGATATTTCCAGATTCGCTAATTGCTTACGCTTACTCCTCGTAATTGCTTCTCTTGTTACAACTATGTTACAACAGTTAGCGTGTCCGCCTCGCGCTTGGCGGATGAAGTAACGAGTCTTCAGCATTCTGTGCTGAATGACTCACAAAGGTTTGTATTTAATTGAATATTAAGAAGTCGTCTCTTGTTACCATTATCAAAAAGTAACACTGAACGTCTCAGAATGTTTGATGAAACAAGGGATGTGAATAATAATGGTTGGAGCATCATTGTATTTTTGTTCCCAGTAAAAATATGTAAAATCTATGGAACTGTCACGTAAAGAAAAGCTCAGTAACAAGCTTGAACTTACGAAGAAAAAAACACGCGTTGGAGAACTAGTATTTATTGAGACAAAGTTCCACCCTGTGTAGAGCTTTATCATGTCATAACCTGATAAAGCTTTGTACAGAGCGAAGCGTTGTCACAACATATATTTGTTTTGCAACTTGTGTCTTTTCTTCACTGTTGTCTGCAGTAGGTCCTTGGATCCAAGCTCAGACTAGTGACCGTAATTGAACACGACTAACTACTCACACATTTAAGCTTCATTAAGCCTTACCAAGTGGTAGATGTCACTAATTCAGTGAACACACTGTACACTGCACAGTATAGGGCTGTATCTATGCTGTACAGAGCTCAGTATTGGGCAGCGTCAACATAATGCTCACTGATATGGTGTATCAGCATACTAGACAGTGTTGAGCTGTGTTAAAACACAGTACAGGAGCCTTTGTGGTGCTGTGGAAACACAATGAACGAATTAATGTTGAGCCGTGTGAACAACGTACAGGAGTAAGTGATAAGCTGCTGCGTGAACACTACACAGAAGTTAGTAATAAGCTGTGACACTCTTTGCTTCAGGTGAGGTGAGGAGGCCTACCTTGCGCTATGAACAAGTGACCTGTCTTGAATACAAGTGAAGCATCTGATGCTGCGAGGGTGAGAAGGACGGGGCAAATGTGGTGAAGGAAGAAATGAGAGTGAGAGGTAGGGAGAGAGGATGGGTCGACGGGGATAGTAAAGGAAGGAAAGAAAGAAGGACGGGAAGTAGGTGTCAAGGAAAGAAGGAAGCAAGGAATAAAGATGAAAAGTAGGGAATGAAGGGGGAAAAAACGGAAGTCAGGAAAGAAGGAACGAACGAAAAGAGGACGAGAACTTGGAAAGGAAGTAAATGAGGGACGACTGGAAGGATGTTAGAAAATTAACAAAAATAAGATGAACCAAATAAAACAACTATCACGACACATTGATGAAGAACCTGTTCATGAAATGGATGATTTAGGATTATATATTGCACTTCATGAAGCGCATAACCCGAGTGGATCATTCAACGGAGGGAGTGACTGAGGCTCGATCCTCCTCCCAGGCTCAGTAGAAGAAACAAACGAGCAAGATGCGATGGAGATCCTTGAGGAGGTTGAAGATGTTTAGAACAGCCTCAGGTGGGAGACTTTACTGGCAAGGGAGGGAGGGAGAGTACAATAAACTAGCAAAGAGCTGGACAATGAGGCAAGGACACTCTTAAAATGAGAAGAAAGCAGTGCTATTCAAGGGATGACACGCTTGAGCACACATCTATGACTAATATATGCAAAGCAGATTGTCGTTGAGACTTCTGGAGGAGGTTACGGAGTTGGTTGGGTAATAATAGTTAGTATAAATGTCTCGTCCAGCCGAAACTGACAGTGTGAGCTGGTAAACAGAAGATGGGGGAGCACAACTGAGATGAGCGATGCGCACGTGGGTGTGGAGATGAGATGGGTGGGTGAGAGAAGAGTTTGCGGTGAGTTTTGAGGAGTGGATTAAGATTGCGTTTGAAGAGTGAGAGGTGGGTGTGTGGTGAGTGAGAGGTGGGTGTGTGGTGAGTGAGACGTGGGTGTGTGGTGAGTGAGAGGTGGGTGTGTGGTGAGTGAAGGCTGGGTGTGTGGTGAGTGAGAGGTGGGTGTGTGGTGAGTGAAGGCTGGGTGTGTGGTGAGTGGGTTTGTAGTGAACGAGGGGTGGGTGGGTGGTGTTCGAGGGGTTGTGGGCGTGTTTAATGAGTGGTGGGTTGTGAATGTTGGAGGCGAGGGGGGGGGGTGATTGTTTTTACTGTTGTCGCTTTTGCTGTTTTCGTTGCTGATGTTGCTGTTGCTGCTACTGCTGCTGTTGTTGCTAATGTTGCTCTTGCTGCTGCTGCTGCTGCTGCTGCTGCTGCTGCTGCTGCTGCTGCTGCTGCTGCTGCTGCTGCTGCTGCTGCTGCTGTTGTTGTTGTGGATGTTGCTGTTGCTGATGTAGTTGTTGATGATGTTACTGATGTTGTTGCTGATTTTGTTGATGCTGTTGCTGGTGGTGTTTAGCTGATATTGTTCCTGCTGATGCTGATGTTGATGTTAATGATGTTGCTAACGTTTTTGCTAATGTTGCTGTTAATGTTAATGCTAATATTGTTGCTAATGTTAATGCTATTGTTGATGCTAACGTTATTGCTAACGTTGCTGCTGATACTATTGCTATTGTTGCTAATTATGTTGATGGTAATGCTGTTGCTAAAGTTACTTTCGTTGCTGCTACTACTACTACTACTACAACTATTATTACTACTACTAGTAGTTGTAGTAATATTACTGCTACTACTACTACTACTTGTAGTATTATTACTACTATTACTACTAGTAGTAATTGTAATGTTACTACTACTATTAGTAGTGGTACTACTACTAGTTATTTGTTACTGTTTTTGTTGCATTAGTAGTACTGTGCAGCGATTTCAAGTGACAGTGGAGTTGTGTTTGTTGTAATAGGATCCTTACTAACATGTGGGAGATAACGCTGTCCTTGTTCAGTGTTACTGCATCCAGTTGTGGTATCTGGTTCCTCAATAACTAAGCGGATGTCCCTCCATGGACAACATTAGGTGACTCGTGAAGTTATGGTACAACCAACTGGGTTAGTTATTAGGGAAGAATAGACGGTGGTGCTACCGTCCATAGGATTGAAATGAGATGCACAAGAAACTAGCTGCTACTGTCAACTGGGTAGATATTTCCAGGACAATAAATAGGTCGTTCCAGTGAGATAGTTCAGTTCAACCTCCTCTAGGGACCATCTAACATCCTTACTTAACAATGTTGATTTCTGCGTATCAAGTTACACACCAGTTACAAACGCCAAAATTTAGCCCCCCATTACTTCGTTAGAGCCCAGTTCGTGAGAAATTTCCCACGGGCGAGGTGAACCAGGGCGAACACACATGTGAAAGTCCAGAGCTGCCCAATTATCGAGTTAATCTATTTAAACACAGTACTTTTTGCCGGGTTCTATATTTTACACACACACACACACACACACACACACACACACACACACACACACACACACACACACACACACACACACACACACACACACACACACACACACACACACACACACACACACACACACACACACACACACACACACACACACACACACCATATATGTTAAACAATACTTACGAGGAGATTAGTGAAGACATATGCGACATTTAGATATATTTACTACCGAATCGTTTCACCTGCCAACAGTCTTCTTATTCAGTCGATTATACAGGTGATTAATACACTGAAGATAACTCTAAAGGATTTTTTATATAGTGGAAAGAGGGAGAGAGAGAGAGAGAGAGAGAGAGAGAGAGAGAGAGAGAGAGAGAGAGAGAGAGAGAGAGAGAGAGAGAGAGAGAGAGAGAGAGAGAGAGAGAGGGAGAGAGAGAGAGAGAGAGAGAGAGAGAGAGAGAGAGAGAGAGAGAGAGAGAGAGAGAGAGAGAGAGAGAGAGAGAGAGAGAGAGAGAGAGAGAGAGAGAGAGAGAGAGAGAGAGAGAGAGAGAGAGAGAGAGAGAGAGAGAGAGAGAGAGAGAGAGAGAGAGAAACAGAGAGAGAGAATAAACGAGTGAATGAATCACAGTCGTACCATGAACTGGTTCCCAGTTTTCCACGCCATTTCCATTTATTCGAACCTCGTTAAATGTCAATCAGTTGGAGTTTTGAACGAAATAGTAATGCCATTTAAAACTCATTTACACCTCTGAACTACTCATTAAAAAAAGTCAGCTACGGGAGGTTAATGAGGTTTTTGACAGTTTTCTCTCATGTGACTCACGGAGATAAAAGTCCTGACTTACGGTTGAGAAAAAATATTACCCTAGCTATCTATTTATCTCTCTCTCTCTCTCTCTCTCTCTCTATATATATATATATATAATATATATATATATATATATATATATATATATATATATATATATATATATATACATATATATATATACATACATATGTATATATATATATATATATATATATATGTATGTATATATATATATATATATATATATATATTTATTTATTTATTTATTATTGTGACCACGAACGAGTGGTATTGATCAATGAAAGCACTTCGACTAGCCAAGGACTCGAACCCATGCTGCTTTGGGCCTGCTTCATGGTGAGCGAAAACTCATGACGCCTTAATCCACTGGACCATGCTCTTAGGACGGTATGGTCCAGTGGATTAAGGCGTCATGAGTTTTCGCCCACCATGAGGCAGGCCAAAGCAGCATGGGTTCGAGTCCTTGGCTAGTCGCAGTGTTGTCATTGATCAATACCACTCGGAGAGAGTTGAATGATAGCTCTAGGACTTTCGAGTTGTAATCAACACATCATCAGGAGCTTGCAATGGTGCAGAAAAGAGGAGGATGTCCAAGCAAATACGATCACAGGAAGCGCCTTTTCTCCAGCAAAGGCGTATCGAACCCGCGTCTAGTCAAACATGTCAAGAAATTGGAGAAAAGGTAGAGGATAGCAACAAGATTAGTCCTGGAGTTAAGGGGTATATCCTATTAGGAGAGGTTAAGGGAACTCAGGTAGGAGGACTAGGGAAAATATGATAACGTACACAGTACAGAGAGGAATTACAGGGTGAGTAGTGACAGATTGCTTGAGAGATGGGAAATGGCTGAAAGTTGGAAACTCAGAAGTCAAGCAAGGGAAGTTAGGAAGCACTTCTTTAGCCTGAAAATAGTCAGTGGAACAACCTGGAGAGTGAAGTGGTAGAGGCAGGATCCATACACAATCCTAAGAGAAAGTAAGATAATGCTCTCGGAGTAAAGAATAACCCTATTAGCGACCAGCGAAGAAGCGGAGTCAGGAGCTGTGACTCGATCCCTGCAACCACATATCGGTGAGTAAACGTACCTACTTAAACACACACACACACACACACACACACACACACACACACACACACACACACACACACACAATGTGTCTATGAAGCAACAATCAACATACAAAGTTCTAAATGAAACAGTAAATTAGCTTCTCAAGGTTCAATTAACAGAGCTATTGAACGTCTTGGAGTTGGTTAGCAAACTGGCAGCCAGATAAACAGACATGGAAGCAAACAAGCAGATAGGTAAACAAACAAGCAGACAGTCAGGCATGGAGACATGCAAACTGGTAGTCATGCAGGCAGATAAGCAAGCAGGTAAGCAGGGAGGCATGCCAGCAGGCAGACAGGTGGGGAGGGAGGCAGGGAGGGAAGGAACCAGGATGGGAGGCAGGCAGGTAGGCAGCCAGGCAGACAGACAGCCAGACAGGCAGGCAGACAGGCCGGGAGGCAGGCAGACAGGCAGGGAGGCAGGCAGACAGGCAGGGAGGCAGGCAGACAGGCCGGGAGGCAGGCAGACAGGCAGGGAGGCAGGCAGACAGGCAGGGAGGCAGGCAGACAAGCAGGCACGGAGACAGGCAGGCAGGCACGGAGGCAGGCAGACAGGCACGGAGGCAAACATACAGGCACGGAGGCAGCCATACAGGCACGGAGGCAGGCAGGCAGGCACGGAGGCAGGCATACAGGCACGGAGGCAGGCAGGCAGGCACGGAGGCAGGCAGGCAGGCACGGAGGCAGGCAAGCACGGAGGCAGGCAGGCACGAAGGCAGGCAGGCACGGAGGCAGGCACGGAGGCAGGCAGGCACGGAGGTAGGCAGGCACGGAGGCAGGCACGGATGCAGGCAGGCAGGGAGGCAGGCACGGAGGCAGGCAGGTATGGAGGCAGGCAGGCACGGAGGCAGGCAGGCACGGAGGCAGGCACGGAGGCAGGCACGGAGGCAGGCAGGTACGGAGGCAGGCAGGCAAGGAGGCAGGCAGGCACGGAGGCAGGCACAGAGGCAGGCACGGAGGCAGGCAGGCACAGAGGCAGGCACGGAGACAGGCAGGCACGGAGGCAGGTAGGCACGGAGGCAGGCACGGAGGCAGGCAGGCACGGAGGCAGGCACGGAGGCAGGCAGGCACGGAGGCAGGCACGGAGGCAGGCAGGCACGGAGGCAGGCAGGCACGGAGACAGGCAGGCACGGAGGCAGGCACGGAGGCAGGCAGGCACGGAGGCAGGCACGGAGGCAGGCAGGCACGGAGGCAGGCAGGCACGGAGGCAGGCAGGCACGGAGGCAGGCACGGAGGCAGGCAGGCACGGAGGCAGGCACGGAGGCAGGCAGGCACGGAGGCAGGCACGGAGGCAGGCACGGAGGCAGGCAGGCACGGAGGCAGGCACGGAGGCAGGCACGGAGGCAGGCACGGAGGCAGGCACGGAGGCAGGCAGCCAGATAACTGAAACTACCTAACTTTACCTTAAATCGAGCAATTAACAATAAATTTTTTCTCGAGATTTTTACAAGTAGAAGCATAGTGAGGTCACAGTGGTCACTGAGGCCACATTGGTCACTGAGGTCAAAGTGGTCACTGAGGTCACAGTGATCACTGAGGTCACAGTGGTCACTGAGGTCACAGAGGTCACTGAGTTCACTGAGGCCACAGTGGTCACTGAGGTTACAGTGGTCACTGAGGTAACAGTGGTCACTGAGGTCACAGTGATCAAAGAGGTCACAGTGGTCACTGAGGTCACTGAGGTCACAGTGGTCACTGAGATCTCTGAGGTCACCGAGCTCACTGAGGTCACAGAGGTCAGAGGTCACTGCCGGTAAGCCAGTGATTGTTTAATGTTTGAAATCCAGCTGACTCTGACAAGCCAGCTGTCTTTTCTTGGATATCAAGTACCTAAAAGCCCGCTATGTTTTATATTTAATATCAAATACCTATAAACCAGCTGTGTCTTATCTTTGATATGAAGTACCTATAAGCCAGCTGTGTCTAATCTCTGATATCTAGCACAGGCTAGCTGTTGTTAAATCATTGTTACCCGGTACCGGTATATCAGCGGCTTTTTAACGAGTCAGTCATTTACTGACAAAAGCCAACGGTTTCCCCATTAACTAAACAATCAACGCTTAACTGTTGGTGATCACCTGTCAGTAAGTCTGGGAGGATGATACTGTGTGAATGACACTATGGGGATGACACTATGTGTGGATGACACTATGGGGATGACACTATGGGGATGACACCGTGGGGATGACACAGTATATGGTATACAATACCATCTTCTCGGTTACTGTATGCCATTCATGTACAACTTATCATACACTGCAACATCATGGAATCTTGGTTCAGAGGACATCTCCACAACCTTCTTAACTACTACTGTATGATATAGGGACGACATTCGGTTTCTTCCAGATTTCTGGCAGCTGCCCCATGTCCATTGACTTCATGTAGAGCTTAGCTAGTGACTAAGGCAGTGTTTCAGCTTCCTTCCTCAGACTCCACGATGACACTTTGTCAGGTCCCTTTGCCTTTGATATATCCAACTTACTAAAAAAGTATTTTTACCTCTTTACCTGCCTTTGGTCTCTTGTATTGCCCTATTTTTACTGAGAAAATATCTTGAAATCGTTGGTTATCGCTTCGAAGCCTTCCTTGTCATTTCTCATTATCTCTCCTTCATTTTCAGTCGAATTACCTGTCGTCTTTCTTCTGATGTGACTGTGAAGCAGTTTTTGTCAAGACATGGCTTTTCTGCTATTCTATTCTCGAATTGTCACCCAGCTTCCCTTCCCACCCATGCAGAGTCATTTCTGGCTTTTCTGCTCACTGCTTTGCTCTCGTTTGGCCTTCACTTTTTTATAGATTTTCAACGCTTTTCATTTTTTGTTTAAGTATCGTTGACAGAATCAAGGACAATTTTTTGTCATTTTCCTTCTTTTGGGTACGACGTTCAGGTATTCTTTGATTCCTTCATAGTTCCCACTCCACTACCAGTCTTCATATTTCATTTCACCAGCGTCAGTACAACTGTACTACCCTATATGTACTCACCTTTATGTTGTAGCAGGGGTCGAGTCTCAGCTCCTTGCCGCCTCTTCGCTCGACGCTACTGGGCTCACTCTCTCTCCTGGCTTTAAGAACCTTGCCGTACTTCTTCTTAAGCTATGTATACATCCTACCTCTGCCACTCCACTGTCAGGTCGTTGTTCCACTTCCTGATTACTTCAAGAGTAAAGAAATATTTCCTAACTTTCCTGTGACTCAAGCAATCTTCCTTTGTCCACCTTATTAATTCCTCCCAGTATCTTGCATACTGTTATCATGTCAACTCTAGTCCTTTGTTCCCATAGCCTCTCCTCAAATCACATACCAATTAGGTTCGAAATTAGTCTCGTTGTAAACCCGTAAACGTTCTCCAATTTTTTGACATGCTTAACCAGGTGTGGGTTTCATACTAGTGCTGCGCACTACAATGCAGGCCACTATGTGTGTGTGTGTGTGTGTGTGTGTGTGTGTGTGTGTGTGTGTGTGTGTGTGTGTGTGTGTGTGTGTGTGTGTGTGTGTGTGTGTGTGTGTGCTCACTCACTGACATGTACTCACCAAATTGTGTCTGAGGGGATCAATTCTCAGTTCCTGGCTCCACCACCTCGATTGCTTTTATCGGTTTTACTTATTTTGGGTATTCTGGGCCTTTCCATACCTGCTCTTGAAGCGTCCTACTTGTTGATTTCTACCTGTTGATTTCTTCTGATGTCACAGCCCTCAGTGTCACTGCCTCCCTCCCTCCCTCTCTCCCTCCTTCCCTCTCTCCCTCCCTCCCTTCCCTCACCTGTGTCTTCTACCAGCCCTCTTGGTTGCTGGCCTGGCCAGTCAGTGTTCTGCTAGGCTCACTCAGTCCAACGTAAACAAAACTGCCTGGCTGACTGAGAACTATTTCCCTCCTGAAAACAACTTAGTTTCTGTTAGTAAGTTTCCATATATATATATATATATATATATATATATATATATATATATATATATATATATATATATATATATATATATATATATATATGCAAAACAACCACTCTGAAAGAATAGAGAAATTCCAAGCGCTTTCGTGACTACTCACATTATCATTATTTATATATATATATATATATATATATATATATATGTCGTGCCGAATATGTAAAACTGGTCAATTAGCAAGAACTCATTTAAAATTAAGTATTTTCTAAAATTTTCTCTTATACGTTGAAAGATATATTTTTTTCATTAATGTTAATGTAAAAATTTTTAATTTTGCACCAAAAGAATCTTAGAAAACTTACCTAACCTCATTATAACAAGAGCAATTTATTTTAGCATAACCCAACTAAATATATTTTAGATTTGTTTACAGTAATTTAATACTAAACAAACACAGTGAAATATATTTTTTTCGTTAGGTTCAGAATGATTTTGGCGAAATTATTGCATACACAAATTTTCACTTGTCTTATACGGCAAGGTGAGCGTTGCTATTTAAGCCAAGATCGCAAGTTCTGCCTATTCGGCACGACATATATATATATATATATATATATATATATATATATATATATATATATATATATATATATATATATATATATATATATATATATATATATATATATATATATATATATATATGACGACAGGTTGTTTAAAAGTACTTGTCCATTTACACTTATCTCTTAGTGTGATATACATGGTTTTGAAAACGACAAATTGAAGAATGGGACATTTGTGCAACATTCTACCGTTCTTCTCTACAGTGGACTGAAGAAGCCACTGGTTGGCGAAATGTATCCTCAGTAAAGATTCCCGAATGTTGCCCATGAGTTTCATTCTTCAACTCTTAGTGTTAAACTTCTGTTTTCATAAAGAAATATTATTTTGCATCATCTACCGCGCATCTTGCTCTCACAGTGAATAATTTCAGAGTGCAGCTTCAAACCAGTCCCACCAGAATTTTCCAGCTTAATACTGAGTCTGCTACCGCCACTTCGTCCTTGAAATCATTGTACCTCTCAGCAGTTCTGAAGATCATCTGTTTCTTCAGCTGCGACCTGTGTCCACTTGACCAGTCAATTCACTCAGTTCATTCCTGTGTGTCTTTTCCATTCCTCCTAAGACTGTGATCGTTATAATCCTGTCTTTCTAGGTCTTTTACTACGCCAAGGTTCTCAGGTGCATTTACTTCTACCTTTCATCACAATTTCTTCCCTCTCACTTCTGTGACTAGTCTGACTGCAAACCTTTGCACTTTCTCTGGTGCCTCTGCACATGCTTAACCAGTTAGTGCTTCACACTGGGGCCGTGTACTCAATGACTGTCTATATATATATCTAAATATAAGTTTAGAAGTATTCTTTGTTTAGGGTTTTGAAAGTAGTTGAGTGATTTGCTACACTGGCATGTACCACAGACGTTATAAGGTCTGTATGCAACTAGTGATTTTCTAGGTGTTATATTTACGCTCAAGTCTTTGTCCGTCATTGGTTTTTGCTGTATTCTGTGTCAGGTCTTCTCTCACTTCTCATGAAAAGCAGTGGTGCAATTAGTAAACTGATCAATAACTCAGTAACTGTAAAGGGATCAAAAAATTTTCAACACCTTCCCGGCATACATAAAGAGAATTACCAACAGATCCCTAGTTGTCTTCAGGAGAGAACTTGATATGTTTCTCAAGTTCGTTCCTGAGCAGCAAGATGGTGGTGCTCACACTGTATTGCCTACATTTAGCCGCTGACAGTCTTGTTAATCAGGCTGTCAACCAGGAGACCTAGTCTGGAACCTTACTACGGAGGCGGTAATCCCGGAAGCGTTTTCAGGTAACCTCCAGTCTGCGTGACCTTGCATTAGTTTGGATTGAACTCCGCAGACTTGTTGGCCCACCACCGCCACAACAGCAGCAGCACTACTGACATCACCCCATTCCTTACCACCCACCACATACCCCGGCTTCATTCCACTACACACATCACAACTACTCCCCCCACACCACCACCACCTCCACCTCCACCGCAACACATCAACATTCCCGGCTGATGCTATCCATAAAGTGAGAGGCATAAAAATACAAAACCAAGACCAATATTAAAGACTACTTCAAAGAAATTAATCCAAATAGAGCGCTCCCGACAACAGTGAAGAAAATACACGTTACAGAGCAAGCTTATATTGAGACAATGTTTGACTCTATGTAACTCTGTATCATAATATACATAAAGCTCTACCCAGAGCAAGACGTTGCTCCTGCAACGTGTGGCTTTTATTTACAACGAATTGTTGCTTTATAGGTACAATAAGTGGATGGAAGGAGGGAAACAGTCATCAAGAAGAGACGATATACATGGTCTGAATGTTAGTGTCGCTGATTTACTGAGTTACTTAACATCATAAATAACTTAGTTGAAGCACTGTACAGGAGGGTCCCGTATATACAGCACCTATTTTCGGTGTTAACGTTTTCGTTGGCTTTTAATTGAGCCTTTGAGCGGGTGGAACATAATGAACAATGGTTCAGTCTGTACCCAACGAAACCGTGAAATTTCGACAAGGTTCTGTATAAATAGGACCGACCTGTAGTGTCAGTTAAGAATGAAAGTCAGAATCTAGTCGTACTTCTTGCACACATCACCAAATGCAGATTCGGAATAGTTCACGGACAAATTACTGAAAATCGATCAGTGCGTCGAAATCATGTCAGATATGCGGCCTCACTTAGCCAATTGCTTACTGACTTGAATTTAAGACACCTAAAATTTATGGAAATGATAAACATTCTGTTCGATAAAGTCTCACGAAGAAAATCAAACGATCGGTCACATGCCAATGAACTATCAATAGTAGAGTCGACCAGAACGGAAATACCGTTTACCTTTCAGTATATCTACAAATAATGATGATCTGATATGGGACATATACTGAAGTGAAACACAACAAACTCGGTCCACAACCTAAATGATGTTCGGACTTGCATACACACAAGAAGCTACAAGTACCACACAAACCGTCACGAAGGAGGATTCAACAAACTGAGTTAAAACAAGACAAAGTAGCCGGGTTTTGAATAAATCATGACCTTACTGAAATAAGCTGAGATGATAGTACGCGTTAGATGAATCCAAGCCAGTAGTGACTTGAGAGGAAGAATATACAGTGACGCTAGACATATTCTTCGAGTTTATATAAGCCATTAGATGAAGTTTGTGTAAAGCAACATTCTTGTTAAGAGAGTACAAGGGTACTAAAGCGTATCACTGATCTGTCACTGTTTTACAAGTTCTTGTTATCCGGTCTTTATTTTTCCTCGTAGCTGTGTTAGTAGCAGTTTTGGGTTAACTGGCATCTTGATGCCAGCAAAAAGGGCTCTTGATTCGAGAAACTGTAGCTAATCTCCTCTTTCCCCGATGGCACATGATTACCTCCCATTCCTTACGGGTTTGTCACTTCCCCCCAAAAATAAAAAATTCTGACACGATGGATAAAGACTCAAATGCAGTACAATGAGATCCTTTATTGACAACGTTTAGCCCACACAGTGGACTTTATCAAGTCACAAACACATTTGTGATGGTTGACGGCAAAACCTTGAAATATAGTCGCCCTAAAGTTCCTGACGTTATTCATCTGCTCAAGCACCAGCTTTCAGGGTTTATGTTTTGTTATAGTTTTTATTTCGTCGGGTTTTTCCAACGCAAAGCAGTTAAAACTTGTCCTTGTTGGAGGTCGTGTTTTTTTTCAACAAGACGGATCACAGCAACACCTACCTCAACAACAACCATAACAACAGCAACTACAACAACAGCAGCCAATAGGAACAATAAGGAACCATAACAATATACACATCACGACAGTAGCCACTACCACAGTAGGTATTACAATAACAGACTCAACAATAACTACCATAACAGTAGCCACCTAAATAGTCATCACCACAACAGCCACCACTACAACAACAGCCACAACATCAACCATCACTGCAACAGCCACCACCACAACAGCCGCCACTACCACAACCACTATAACAGTCGCCCCACCAAGCACCACCACAACAGCCGCCACTACCACAACCACTACAACAGTCGCCCCACCAAGCACCACCACAACAGCCGCCACCACCATAACCACTACAACAGTTGGCATACTAACCACCACCACAATCACTACACCAGTCGCCACACCAACCACCACCACAACCACTGCAACAGTCGCCACACCAACCACCACCACCACAACCTTGCCGGCCGCGACAAAGTATGCGTATTCTACAAATATTGATCAGATGCGGTCGACGAGAGTAAGGTGTGCCTGCGTGGCCCAGTGCCTGCGTGGCCCAGTGCCTGGGTGGCCCAGTGCTTGGGTAGCAGTAGTGGTGGCCCAGTGCCTGGGTGGCCCAGTGCTTGGGTAGCAGTAGTGGTGGCCCAGTGCTTGGGTAGCAGTAGTGGTGGCCCAGTGCCTGGGTGTCCCTGTGCCTGGGTGGTCCAGTGCTTGGGTGGCCCATTGCTTGGGTGATCCAGTGCTTGGGTGGCCCATTGCTTGGGTAATAGTAGTGGTGGCCCAGTGCCTGGGTAGTAGTAGTAGTGATGACCCAGTGCTTGGGTAGTAGTAGTAGTGGTGGCCCAGTGCCTAGGTAGTAGTAGTAGTGGTGACCCAGTGCTTGGGTAGTAGTAGTAGTGGTGGCCCAGTGCTTGGGTAGCAGGAGTGGTGGCCCAGTGCCTGGGTGGTCCAGTGCTTGGGTGGCCCATTGCTTGGGTAATAGTAGTGGTAGCCCAGTGCCTGGGTAGTAGTAGTGGTGGCCCATTGCTTGGGTAATAGTAGTGATGGCCCAGTGCCTGGGTAGTAGTAGTAATGGTGGCCCAGTGCCTGGGTAGTAGTAGTAGTGGCGGCCCAGTGCCTGGGTAGTAGTAGTAATGGTGGCCCAGTGCCTGGGTAGTAGTAGTAGTGGTGACCCAGTGCTTGGATAGTAGTAGTAGTGGTGGCCCAGTGCTTGGGTAGCAGGAGTGGTGGCCCAGTGCCTGGGTGGTCCAGTGCTTGGGTGGCCCAGTGCCTGGGTGGTCCAGTGCTTGGGTGGCCCATTGCTTGGGTAATAGTAGTGGTAGCCCAGTGCCTGGGTAGTAGTAGTAGTGGTGGCCCATTGCTTGGGTAATAGTAGTGGTGGCCCAGTGCCTGGGTAGTAGTAGTAATGGTGGCCCAGTGCCTGGGTAGTAGTAGTAGTGGTGGCCCAGTGCCTGGGTAGTAGTAGTAATGGTGGCCCAGTGCCTGGGTAGTAGTAGTAGTGGTGGTCCAGTGCTTGGGTAGCAGTAGTGGTGGCCCAGTGCTTGGGTAGCAGTAGCGGTGGCCCAGTGCCTGGGTGGTCCAGTGCTTGGGTGGCCCATTGCTTGGGTAATAGTAGTGGTAGCCCAGTGCCTGGGTAGTAGTAGTGGTGGTGGCCCAATGCCTGGGTGGCCCAGTGCTTGGGTAGTAATAGTAGTAGTACTAGTGGTGGCCCAGTGCCTGGGTGGCCAGGTGCCTGGGTGGTAGTAGTAATAGTAGTGGTGGTGGCCCAGTGCCTGGATGGCCAGGTACCTGGGTAGCACTAGTAGTGGTGGCCCAGTGCCTGGGTGGCCAGGTGCTTGGGTAGCAGTAGTAGTAGTGGTGGCCCAGTGCCTGGGTGGCCAGGTGCCTGGTTAGTAGTGTCCAGTACCTGGGTGGTGGTGGTCTAGTGCATGGGTGGTGGTGGTCCAGTACCTGGGTGGTGGTGGTCCAGTACCTGGGTGGTGGTGGTCCATTACCTGGGTGGTGGTGGTCCATTACCTGGGTGGTGGTGGTCCAGTACGTGGGTTGTGGTGGTCCAGTATCTGGGTGGTAGTGGTAGCTTAATACCTTGGTGGTGGTGATGGCCCAGTACCTTGGGGATAATGGTAGTGGCCAAGTACCTGGGTGGAGGTGATGGTTCAGTACCTGGATGGTGATGGTCCAGTACCTGGGTGGTGGAGATGGCCCAGGTGCTGGACCATCTCCACATCACCTGTCTCCCTCTTTCTATCTCACTCTTTCTACTCTCACTCTTTCTGTCTTCCTCTATCTCCCTCTTTCTTTCTCCCTCTTTTTCGCTCTCCTCCTTTATATCCCTTCTGTTATATCTCTTCTCCCGTATCTCCCTTTTCCCATGTCTCCTTCATTTCATGCCTCTCTTCCTTTCCTCCCACTCTTCCGCTCTCTCTCTCTTCCTTCTCTCCTTCGTCCCTCCCTCCTCTGCTCCCTTCGTTCCTCCCTCGAAGTATCTTCCTGCCATCTTCACTCCTTTCTTCACAGTGTCTGCTTGCTTTCTTTGCTCCCTCATTTCTTCCTTCTAAGTGTTAGGCTTCATTCCCCACAATTTGTTCATAACAGTTGTATGTAAACTTGTATTTCACTGTGTCGCAGTGTCTCCTCTACGTCATCTACAACCAGGGTGTAGTACAACTGTATTACCACCGTCGTCGTTTATGTAGGTTATAAGGAGCAGAACCACCTTAGTGGAACACATCCAACCATTCTGTTCCAGTACGTCTTTCACCACCATCACTTTCTACTTCCCACTGGACGTTCTTGGAGCGAAGAACATTTCCTTCTAATTTTGAGTATTCTTCTAATTTTGGAACTTATCTTTATCGAGAAGCAGAATCGAATGTATTTTTTATAATCCAGAAATATACAGTCCGTCATTTTCCCCCTTCCTTGTGTCGTAGGACTACAATAGGTAAGCGAGACAAGATTTACCTTTCGAAAGGCTGTATTTACTAGCCATTCACAGTGTCTCAAGCCTTACCATCCCCCTCCCCCTCTTTACCTTCCCTCTCTCAGAACCTAACGATGCACCTTGTTAAATCCTGCTTTTTCTGAATGTTCAACTCATTTGGCAGTTTGCTGTGGCAGTCATTATAAGCCTGACTGAACAGACCCCAAGAAACAATTAGCAGACGATTTAACCTCCACCACTGGTGGTGTTCAATGACCCAAACAAGGTTTAGCACCTCACGAAATATTTTATTGATAGATTTTTACTTCGTACTCCTTTATGGTGATGCCGGAGACTCGTTATGTTGTCTAATACCCAATAGTTTGTTTGTTCTTTACTGTTCTCGCTCGATGAACACATCTCTCGACTAGCGTAGTGACTGGAGAACAGCCAACAAACTAGCTATGTAAAACATACTAATGATCTTTATTATAACCTAATAGAGTTCACAAAGGCCGTCGACATGTCGCCAGATAAAAGTTTTGCTATGCAACACGTATTTTGCAAATCCCCTCGTCAATACTCGTCAGCATTTCTTCCATCTCGCAGTCTTTTCCTGACGTCTTCTCTATACTGTGTTTAGCTAGTAGTTTTAATTCTCATTTCACTTTTCCTTTTATGTAATTCAGATACTAGAGTTTTGTTTCTTTCTCACCTACGCTTATTTGTTTTTTGTTCTTCTACTTGCTTCAATATTGTCTTCAGTACCGTGAATTCTGTGCTTTTTTTCCATTCACTGGTGCTTATTGTCTTCCCTTCTTAATATCTCAAAGTGAACAGTGGAATCTCTATCTTTTTCCGTTATTATTCTCCTGTTGGGAATAAATATCTCCTTCGCTTCCCAGCACTTCCCTGCTCGGCGCTGCATCATCTTCACTCTCGTCTTTTCTAATTTTCCTTCCCACTGAACTACATTTAAGAAAATTTTGTCTGCATATTGTGGCTTGTGTGTGTGTGTGTACTCATCTATATGTGGTTGCAGGGGTTGATTCTCAGCTCCAGGCCCCGCCTCTTCGCTGGTCACTACTAGGTCCACTCTCTCCCGGCTCCAAGAGCCTTATCGTACCTCTTCTTAAAGCTATGTATAGATCCTGTCTCCACTACATCACTCTCCATATTGCTTCACTTCCTGACAGCTCTAAGGCTAAAGAAATGCTTTCTAACATTCCTATGACTTACCTAAGTTTCCAGCTTCCAGTTGTGAACCCTCAGTATTTTACATGTTATCATGTCTTCCCTATCCTTCTTGTCTTCTCATTGTAGGACACAAACTTTGGCATCGGGACTAGTCTTGTTGCAAACCTTTGCACTTTCTCTAATTTCTTGATGTGCTTGACCAATTGTGGGTTCTACTCTGGTGCTCTAGTATGGGCCCGACGTACACATGGTACAGTGTCTTGAATGACTTCTTACTCAGCTGTTGAAACGCTATTCTTAGGTTTGTCAGGCACCCATATGCTGCAGCAGTATTTGGTTGATGTCCGCTTCAGATGTGCTCTGTGTTATACTCACCCCAGAGTGAGATTTGTAGCCTTTAGCCCCATAGCCTGTACTCCGTCTGTAGTCTTATTTGACCTTCCCTAATCTTCATGACTTTGCACTTGGTGGAGTTAATCTCCCGGAGCCATTTGTTGGACAAAGCTTCTAGCCAGTCCAGATCCCTTTGTAGTCCTACCTGATCCTCATGCGCTTGAAGTCTCCGCATTAACTTCACATCGTCTACAAACAGGGGACAACTCTGAATCTATCCATTCGGTCATGTTATACACATGTACCAGAATCAGCACCGGCCCTAGCACTGTGTGTTAGTTTGTGTGTGTGTGTGTGTGTGTGTGTGTGTGTGTGTGTGTGTGTGTGTGTGTGTGTGTGTGTGTGTGTGTACTCACCTAATTGTACTCACCTAATTGTGGTTGCAGGGGCAGAGACTCAGCTCCTGGCCCCGCTTCTTCACTGACCACTACTGGGTCCTCCCTCTCCCTGCTCCATGAGCTTTATCATACCTCGTCTTAAAACTATGTATTATTCCTGCTTCCACTACTCTTTCCAGACTATTCCACTTACTAACAACTCTATGGCTGAAGAAATACTTCCTAACCTCACTTTGGTTCTTCTGAGTCTTCATCTTCCAATTGTGACTCCTTGTTTCTGTGTCCCATCTCTGGAACATCCTGTCTCTGTCCACCTTATCTATTCCACGCAGTATTTTGTATGGCGTTATCATGTCACCCCTGACCCTCCTGTCCTCCAGTGTCGTCAGATCGATTTCCCTTAACCTTTCTTCGTAGGACATTTCCCTTAGCTCTGGAACCATCCATGTTGCAAACCTTTGCACTTTCTCTAATTTCTTGACGTGCTTGACCAGGTGTGGGTTTCAAACTGGTTCTGCGTACTCCAGTATGGGCCTGACGTACACAGTGTACTCACCTATTGTGGATTCATAGCTCCTGGCCCCCGCCTCTTCACTGATTGCTACTACTAGTGTGTGTGTGTGTGTGAGTGTAAATATTTGCATACAGCTATATACTGTCGTTAGAGGTCAGACTCATATATACTACTAAACTTGGCTGACGCCCTTGAAAAACATCATCATTTTCAGCACATCTCCAGACTCCGGCCTCAGCACATCTCCAGACTCCGGTCTCAGCACATCTCCAGACTCCGGCCTCAGCACATCTCCAGACTCCGGCCTCAGCACATCTCCAGACTCCGGCCTCAGCACATCTCCAGACTCCGGTCTCAGCACATCTCCAGACTCCGGCCTCAGCACATCTCCAGACTCCGGCCTCAGCACATCTCCAGACTCCGGCCTCAGCACATCTCCAGACTCCGGCCTCAGCACATCTCCAGACTCCGGCCTCAGCACATCTCCAGACTCCGGCCTCAGCACATCTCCAGACTCCGGCCTCAGCACATCTCCAGACTTCGGCCTCAGCACATCTCCAGACTCCGGCCTCAGCACATCTCCAGACTCCAGTCTCAGCACATCTCCAGACTCCTGCCTCAGCACATCTCCAGACTCCTGCCTCAGCACATCTCCAGACTCCTGCCTCAGCACATCTCCAGACTCCTGCCTCAGCACAATTGTTACCTTCTCGTAAATTCCTGAAGTTGTTGGAGTTTGTCTCCTGCCCAGGATTCGCATTTTTACATTTCGAGCGGCAGTCGTTCCCGGGGCTATTAAACCTCATGAAAGGGGGTTCAGAAATCCTGAGCACGGGAACCCCGGGTTTGGAAGCCGTGGGTTCGGAAATCGTGGTCTCGGAAACAGTGGGTTTGAAAAGTCCAGGCTCGGAAACCGTGGGTTCTGGAACCGATGGTTTGGAAAGCCCAGATTCGGAAACAATAGACTAGGGAATCGTGTGTTCGAAAACCCCGAGTTCGGAAATCATAGGAAAGCGAGGATTGGGGAAGCGTGGATTGGAAAAGCGTGAGGTTGGGAAAGCGTGGGGTTGGGAAAGCGTGGGGTTGGGGAAGCATGGGTGGGGAAGCGTGAGTTGGGAAAGCGTGGGTTGAGGAAGCTTGGGTGAGGAAGCGTGGGTTGGGGAAGCGTGGGGTTGGGAAAGCGTGGGGTTGGGAAAGCGTGGGGTTGGGGAAGCATGGGTGGGGAAGCGTGGATTGAGAAAGCTTGGATTGGGATAGTGTGAGGATGGGGAAGCGTGGGTTGGGAAAGGTTGGGGAAGCGTTGGTTGGGAAAGCGTGGGTTGGGGAAGCGTGGGTTGGGGAAGCGTGGGTTGGGGAAGCATGGGTGGGGAAGCGTGAGTTGGGAAAGCGTGGGTTGAGGAAGCCTGGGTGAGGAAGCGTGGGTTGGGGAAGCATGGGGTTGGGGAAGCATGAGTTGAGGAAGCGTTGGTTGGGAAAGCGTGGATTGGGGAAGCTTGGGTTGGGAAAGCGTGGGTTGGGGAAGCTTGGGTGAGGAAGCGTGGGTTGGGGAAGCGTGGGTTGGGAAGCGTGGGTTGGGGAAGCTTGGGTGAGGAAGCGTGGGTGAGGAAGCGTGGGTTGGGGAAGCGTGGGTTGGGGAAGCGTGGGTTGGGGAAGCGTGGGTTGGGGAAGCGTGGGTTGGGGAAGGTTGGGTGAGGAAGCGTGAGTGAGGAAGCATGGGTTGGGGAAGCGTGGGTTGGGGAAGCGTGGGTTGGGGAAGCGTGTGTGAGGAAGCGTGGGTTGGGGAAGCGTGGGTTGGGGAAGCGTGGGTTGGGGAAGCGTGGGTGAGGAAGCGTGGGTTGGGGAAGCGTGGGTGAGGAAGCGTGGGTTGGGAAAGCGTGGGGTTGGGGAAGCTGGAGTTCGGGAGCTCGGGAGACGGCTAGAGTAACGTCTTCAGGTCCTCTGCCAACAATCGATTCGTCAAATGTCTTCTCCACCCACCTTCCTAGTGGCTCTCTCTCTCTCTCTCTCTCTCTCTCTCTCTCTCTCTCTCTCTCTCTCTCTCTCTCTCTCTCTCTCTTTCTTTCTCTTTCTCTCTCTCACACACTCCTCCCACTCTCTCACTCCTCTCTTTCCTCTCAATCCTCTCCCTCTCTCAATTCCTCGCCCCTTCTCTCTCTCCTTCCCCTCTCACTCCTCTCCCCCTCCAATTCCCCTCTCCCTCACACTCCTCTCCCCCTCACTCTCTCTCTCTCTCCTCACGCTGAGCTTTTTTTTTTACACAAGGGTTTTTACAAGTGTGGGTTAAGGGTTCCCTCCTTTAGTTACAAGGTAAGAGTCGTTGGGTACCTCAGCTCATTTGAAAGCCTTACCCAACATTACCATTATAATCTTTTATTGTGAAACTCACGAATAGAAAACAGGATGAAACTGGAAACTGCTGCAGGCCAGAGATTTCATTTAGCCCATTGACTATTTCATTAACGTTATGCTGAACGAACGTGTTCCAGATTTGAGTCATTCTAGAAATTAATTATCTGGGATAAAGTGATGCTCTTGAGAAGTGTACAGGCAAGGTGTAGTTGCTGTTTGCTGCACGTCTTGTGGTATAGCTAAGTGTGGTTCCTTGACAATATTGGCCAATACACAACAGTAGGCCTACCAGAACCTCTGCGATGTTAAAGGCTGTACTGATATGACAGATCCAACCAGGCCGGGTTCAGACGGGAGAAGGCTATTAGCACGGTTCTCTGCTCTGTCTAGAAGTTGTGTACAAGACGGGCTGCAAGCAATCCAGTACAGTGGTGCATACGCAAGGTGTTAGCACACTTTTGCTTCTTGCAGTTTTTTGCAGATTCTACTGTCGAGCAAAATGCTCTTAGCTTCTTGGCCGCATTGCCTGCAAGATTTACCGTATGATTCTTCATAGACATTTCATGGTGTATGTATAACTGACAGCAATAATATAAGAATTGAACGATCATAAAATCAGGGGCACTAAGAAATTATTTAAAATAATTTTGGGAGGAAAAGAGGGATGCGAATTAAAATAATGGTCAGAAGCGAAAAGCGAGAAAGAGAGAGAGAGAGAGAGAGAGAGAGAGAGAGAGAGAGAGAGAGAGAGAGAGAGAGAATGTTAAGCTAGTGTTTAGGGAGTTTTAACCCAAGTGAGAATAATTGTGGTGGGGACCTAAATGCTAGTGGGAGTAACTGTTATAGAGGGCGTAGTAAGTAGGTTTGGGGTGCCAGGGGTAAATGATGATGGGGCCCCTTAATTGAACTTGGTATATAAAGAGGTTTAGTAATAGGTAATGCGTATTTTATGAAAAATGACAAGTCTGCGAGATACAATATAGGGCGTCATGACAGCAGTTTCTTGGACGATGTATTGGTGGATAACAGGTTGATGCGCATGTTTTAGAAGGTCGACTGACATATCAGATCATTATTTAGTTGTAGATACAGTGAGAGTAAGAAAGAAATGGGGTACAAGTAGAATGGCATCAGGGAGTACGAGGGAAGTGAGGAGGTAGTTAGGGTAAGAGATAAGCAACTTTTGGGAGACAGATGAGTAAATTAAAGGAAGAGGTCAAAGAAGTATGTGGTAGATTTAAATACTGTGTTAAGAGTGTGCAGCTTAAGTTAATGGATATAGAGGGTGATTAAGTGGATATGGGGGTTTAAGGGAGAGAATTTTCCCCACACTTACCTCCTGACATGGCGGTTGGGGGGGGAGGTCTCTCTCCCACACCACACCTGGCAATTCAGGTATGGGGGCGTGAATCTCACATACTGACTAGGCAGTTGTGCTGACGTCTCTCCTAGACTCACCTCCTGACAAGGCAGGTATGGGGGAGTGAGTCTTCCCCACTCACCTCCTGACAAGGCAGGTATGGGAGAGTGAGCCTTCCCCACTCACCTCCTGACAAGGCAGGTATGGGGGAGTGAGTCTTCCCCACTCACCTCCTGACAAGGCAGGTATGGGGGAGTGAGTCTTCCCCACTCACCTCCTGACAAGGCAGGTATAGGGGAGTGAGTCTTCCCCACTCACCTCCCGACAAGGCAGGTATGGGGGAGTGAGTCTTCCCCACTCACCTCCTGACAAGGCAGGTATGGGGGAGTGAGTCTTCCCCACTCACCTCCTGAAGGAAGCTTTATAAACCTATGGAACTACCATTAAAGAAAAAATTCCAATTGTATTTTAACTTTTTCAACTATTACTTACGCTAGTTATTTTGCGGGAACACCCACAGTGTACTCATGCCGTATTCAATATGATAGTTGCACTGTAACAACAAAAGCTAGAAATGTTTCCCTGTCATAGCCACATAGAGTTGCATATATTAAATAATGAAATGAACAGGATTCTGCTGGGAGACTTCAGTAAAGTAATGAGGATACCATGTGATGAATGGTTTAGAAAACCGGTATCCTCATCTTCAGTGAGGATACCGCTAAGCATTACTTTATGGGTTCAGTAGCTACGACAACTTTAACGGTTTCAGTTCAACATATCTGGATTACTAAGTGAAAAAAACTAGCAGAGTGCTTGCGAACAACGGCGAGAAAAACACTTTTGTAAGTACAGTAATATAAAAAAACTTGTCCACGAGTACACTATGAGATAACACAATAAGCATCAGGAGCCCAATTGCCTCCCAGCATACATAAGGGGGATTACCAATAGACCCCTGGCTGTCTTCAGGAAGGCGCTGGACAGACACCCAAAGTCAGTACCTGATCAGCCGGGCTATGGTTCGTACATTGGTTTACGTCCGGTCAGCAGTAAAAGCCTGGTTGACCAGATTCTGATTCACCACGAGGCCGGGTCTCAAACCGGGTCGCGGGGGCGTTGATCCTCGAAACCCTCTCCAGGTAAACTCCAGGTATAACAGAACGGGACTTTTACAAGTTTGTTACCTTCTGTTGCATCGTAAATAAACGTCTTCGTTAATAAAGATACCCAGGTATTGAACATGTGCGTTATTCATTAGCTTACATTACTCGTTACCAGGATTCCATTTGCTCTGTGGTAAATAATAATCTACATGCAATATTCTTCACAAGGTTTCCGGGTCTACTACAGAGGTACATATCACTAACTTGTCTTCATGTATCCCTTCAGAATCCTCGTAATTGTTACAGATCCCTTCCCTGTGTGGCGCGACGCCTTAATTAGGTAATTAAGAGTAGGACAATTACCAAAGTTACCTTTAATTAGCAAGGTCCTTAGGCCATCACAGTTATTTCATTAGTGAAATAATGGAGAGTTCAGTGGATGTGTTTCGTGGTTGGAGACTTTAAAGAAAGTCACAGTTACAACGTCTTAAAGGAAACGAAACCTAAGCTGAACGAACGCACGCGCATACGTCTTCGCAGTCACGAAGGTGCACACACACACACACACACACACACACACACACACACACACACACACACACACACACACACACACACACACACACACACACACACACACACACACACACGACTGCATTTTTTTGGACTGCAAGAAGGCCTTCGACACAGTTCCTCACAAAAGGTTACTGCAAAAGCTAGAGGATCAGGCACACATAACAGGAAAGGCACTACAATGGATCAGAGAATACCTGACAGGGAGGCAACGACGAGTCATGGTACGTGACGAGGTGTCAGAGTGGGCGCCTGTGACAAGCGGGGTTCCACAGGGGTCAGTCCTAGGACCTGTGCTGTTCTTGGTATATGTGAATGACATAACGGATGGGATAGACTCAGAAGTGTCCTTGTTTGTGGACTATGTGAAGTTAATGAGAAGAATCAAATCGGATGAGGATCAGGCAGGACTACAAAGAGACCTGGACAGGCTACAGGCCTGGTCCAGCAACTGGCTCCTTGAGTTTAACCCTGCCAAATGCAAAGTCATGAAGATTGGGGAAGGGCAAAGAAGACCGCAGACACAATATAGTTTAGACGGCCAAAGTCTGCAAACCTCACTCAAGGAAAAAGATCTGGGGGTGAGTATAACACCGAGCATATCTTCTGAGGCGCACATCAATCAGATAACTGCTGCAGCATACGGGCGCCTGGCAAACCTACGGATAGCGTTCCGATACCTCAGTAAGGATTCGTTCAAGACTCTGTATACCATTTACGTCAGGTCCATACTGGAGTATGCAGAACCAGTTTGGAATCCACACCTAGTCAAGCACGTCAAGAAATTAGAGAAAGTGCAAAGGTTTGCAACAAGACTAGTCCCAGAGCTACGGAGATTGTCCTACGAAGAAAGGTTGAGGGAAATCGGCCTGACGACACTGGAGGCAAGGAGGGTCAGGGGAGACATGATAACGACATATAAAATACTGCGCGGAATAGACGAGGTGGACAAAGACGGGATGTTCCAGAGATGGGACACAGACACAAGAGGTCACAATTGGAAGTTGAAGACTCAGATGAATCAAAGAGATGTTAGGAAGTATTTCTTCAGTCATAGAGTAGTCAAGCCGTGGAATAGCCTAGAAAGTGAAGTAGTGGAGGGGGGAACCATACATAGTTTTAAGGCGAGGTATGATAAAGCTCATGGAGCAGGGAGAGAGAGGACCTAGTAGCAATCAGTGAAGAGGCGGGGCCAGGAGCTATGAATCGACCCCTGGAACCACAAATAGGTGAGCACAAATAGGTGAGTACACCTATCAAACCCATGGTAGCATGGAGGTCTGTTAAGTACCAGACCCACAGTGCACGAAGGGTAGTCACACAAAATGTAATGGAGACTACAAGCCTGGGCTGCCAAACTTGAGATGGACTGTGAGAACATTGTTAAGTATTCCAAAACTGTTGCCAAGTTCAAAACAACTCGGTCCAGTTGGTCTGGACTTCCAGCCGTACGGAGTTTCTCCGTCTCAGAGGATGGGATGTCCCACACAGGGTAGTGGAGTCAGAGGAATTAGACATATACAGAACTTCGGTATCTTTATTTCAAGACATTTTACCAACTAGTGACCCTCGGTTCAATAGAGATGACATACAAAGACAGTGAAAGATGAGGTAATCATTTTCTCAGCTTTGCAAAGCTACACAGTGAAGCCAGTGGAAGACGGGGTAATCAGTCCCTCAGTATAGAGTCTGTGTTCAGTACTTTATTCTTGACGAATCTGTGGAGTGCAGTCTGGTTGGTTGATTTACTGGTTTTAAAGGCTATTGACTACAAGAAGGACAAACAGCATACAGTGTGTACACCACAAACCGAGGGTACTTTAATCCCGAATAGAGATAATAAAGTAAACTCCCATTATATATATACATTGAGATACACCTCTGAGACTATGCAATGTAACGCCTCTCTTTGTGCAGGTAACCTTGAGTGAAATGTGCTTACCTGTTGCAGGTAACCCATCATACCTAACTGTTGTTGCAGGTAACCCATCATACCTAACTGTTGTTGCAAGCAACCCATCATACCTAACTGTTGCTGCAGGCAACCCATCATACCCAACTGCTGTTGAAGAATAAGACACTTATACAACATTTGGGAAACTTTATTGAGAAAATCTTTCCTCAATAAAGATACCTAAACGTTGCATAAGTCTCTCATTCTTCAACTTGTCGGTTTTTCTAAACCATTTATCCCAACTATTGCTCTCGGATAGGCTCCTAATTTTATCTATGATTTATATGCATTTGCCCATCTGAAATTAAGAAGCAAGAAGACTAAGAAGAGTAATTTCTAAGAGGCTATTCTTACTTTGTGCATCATTTTCAACATGTTACACTGATGCAGTGTATGAGATGACAGCAGTGGTAACCACCTCAAGACAACTGTTGCAACATGCAACGGTCATGCAGTCTAAAAGATGAGAGCAGTGGTAACCACCTCAAGACAACTGTTGCAACATGCAACACTGATGCAGTTCGGGGTATAAGAGTAGTGGCAACCTCAAGACAAGTTCTGCAACATGCAACATTGATGCAGTTCAGGGTATAAGAGCAGTGGTAACCTCAAGACAACTGCTGCAACATGCAACATCAACTCTTAAGTGCCGAGGACCTTGACACAGATAGAGTTTATTGGCTTAATGACTAAGTCACCACTCCTCAACTGAGGAGTCAGACGTCATCCCATCGTCACCTAGACGCAAACCTTACGTCATTACCACACACATACGTCATCTCATTACCACGTGACGTCACCTCATTACCACAAGACGTCACTTCATTATCACAGACGTCACATTATGACCACAAGACGTCACCTCGTTACCACAAGCAAAGGTCATCTCTTTACCACAAGCAGACGTCACTTCATTACCACAAGCAGTTAATTCATTACCACAAGGCATCACTTTATTACTACAAACATACGTCACCTCAGTATCGCTAGACGTCACCTCATTATCACAAGACGTCACTTCATTACCATAAAAGTCAGTTCACCACAGGACGCCACGTCATTGTCACAAGCAGACGTCGCCTCAACAACACTGAGCAGCAGACGTCGTCGTCTAGCAAAGCAGCCCACATTGTCTTCTCAGCAGTGAGCAGCAGACGACGTACTTTCAGCAGTACTGAGCAGCAGACAACCACAATGAGCAAGTTTTAAAACTGACCTTATCCATGATCTTGTGAGAATAAAACCAGTGAGCCTTTTGTCTACAAGTGAATGGTAGTGAGTGGAGGATGATAGTGGTGAGTGAAGGTTGGTGGTGGTGAGTGAAGGTTGGTGGTGGTGAGTGAAGGTTGGTGGTGGTGAGTGGAGGATGGTGGTGGTGAGTGAAGGTTGGTGGTGGTGAGTGGAGGATGGTGGTGGTGAGTGAAGGTTGGTGGTGGTGAGTGAAGGTTGGTGGTGGTGAGTGAAGGTTGGTGGTGGTGAGTGAAGGTTGGTGGTGGTGAGTGGAGGATGGTGGTGGTGAGTGGATGATGATAGTGGTGAGTGAAGGTTGGTGGTGGTGAGTGAAGGTTGGTGGTGGTGAGTGAAGGTTGGTGGTGGTGTGTGAAGGATGGTGGTGGTGAGTGAAGGTTGGTGGTGGGGAGTGAAGGATGGTGGTGGTGAGTGAAGGTTGGTGGTGGTGAGTGAAAGATGGTGGTGGTGAGTGGAGGATGGTGGTGGTGAGTGAAGGATAGTGGTGGTGAGTGGAGGTTGGTGGTGGTGAGTGGAGGATGGTGGTGGTGAGTGGAGGATGGTGGTGGTGAGTGGAGGATGATAGTGGTGAGTGAAGGTTGGTGGTGGTGAGTGAAAGATGGTGGTGGTGAGTGGAGGATGGTGGTGGTAAGTGAAGGTTGGTGGTGGTGAGTGGAGGATGGTGGTGGTGAGTGGAGGATGATAGTGGTGAGTGAAGGTTGGTGGTGGTGAGTGAAAGATGGTGGTGGTGAGTGGAGGATGGTGGTGGTGAGTGAAGGATAGTGGTGGTGAGTGGAGGTTGGTGGTGGTGAGTGGAGGATGGTGGTGGTGAGTGGAGGATGGTGGTGGTGAGTGGAGGATGATAGTGGTGAGTGAAGGTTGGTGGTGGTGAGTGAAAGATGGTGGTGGTGAGTGGAGGATGGTGGTGGTGAGTGAAGGTTGGCGGTGGTTAGTGGAGGATGGTGGTGGTGAGTGGAGGATGATAGTGGTGAGTGAAGGTTGGTGGTGGTGAGTGAAGGTTGGTGGTGGTGAGTGAAGGATGGTGGTGGTGAGTGAAGGTTGGTGGTGGTGAGTGGAGGATGGTGGTGGTGAGTGAAGGTTGGTGGTGGTGAGTGAAGGATGGTGGTGGTGAGTGGAGGATGGTGGTGGTGAGTGAAGGATAGTGGTGGTGAGTGGAGGATGGTGGTGGTGAGTGGAGGATGATAGTGGTGAGTGAAGGTTGGTGGTGGTGAGTGAAAGATGGTGGTGGTGAGTGGAGGATGGTGGTGGTAAGTGAAGGTTGGTGGTGGTGAGTGGAGGATGGTGGTGGTGAGTGGAGGATGATAGTGGTGAGTGAAGGTTGGTGGTGGTGAGTGAAAGATGGTGGTGGTGAGTGGAGGATGGTGGTGGTGAGTGAAGGATAGTGGTGGTGAGTGGAGGTTGGTGGTGGTGAGTGGAGGATGGTGGTGGTGAGTGAAGGTTGGTGGTGGGGAGTGAAGGATGGTGGTGGTGAGTGAAGGATAGTGATGGTGAGTTAAGGTTGGTGGTGGTGAGTGAAGGATGGTGGTGGTGAGTGGAGGATGGTGGTGGTGAGTGAAGGATAGTGGTGGTGAGTGGAGGATGGTGTTGGTGAGTGGAGGATGGTGGTGGTGAGTGGTAGATGGTGGTGGTGAGTGAAGGATAGTGGTGGTGAGTGGAGGATGGTGGTGGTGAGTGGAGGATGGTGGTGGTGGGTGGAGGATGGTGGTGGTGGGTGGAGGATTGTGGTGGTGAGTGAAGGATGGTGATGGTGAGTGAAGGATGGTGGTGGTGTGTGGAGGATGGTGGTGATGAGTGAAGGATGGTGGTGGTGAGTGAAGGATGGTGGTGGTGAGTGAAGGATAGTGGTGGTGAGTGGAGGATGGTGGTGGTGAGTGAAGGATGGTGGTGGTGAGTGGTAGATGGTGGTGGTGAGCTAAGGATAGTGGTGGTGAGTGGAGGATAATGGTGGTGAGTGGAGGATGGTGGTGGTGGGTGGAGGATGGTGGTGATGGGTGAAGGATTGTCGTGGTGGGTGGAGGATGGTGGTGGTGAGTAAAGGATGGAGGTGGTGTGTGGAGGATGGTGGTGATGGGTGAAGGATTGTCGTGGTAGGTGGAGGATGGTGGTGGTGAGTGGAGGATGGTGGTGGTGGGTGGAGGATGGTGGTGATGGGTGAAGGATTGTCGTGGTGGGTGGAGGATAGTGGTGGTGAGTAAAGGATGGAGGTGGTGTGTGGAGGATGGTGGTGGTGAGTGAAGGATGGAGGTGGTGAGTGAACGATGGTGGTGGTGAGTGAAGGATGGTGGTGGTGAGTGAAGGATGGTGGTGGTGAGTGAAGGATGGTGGTGGTGAGTGAAGGATGGTGGAGGTGAGTGAAGAATGGTGGCGGTGAGTGGAGGATAGTGATGGTGAGTGGAGGATGGTGGTGGTGAGTGGAGGATGGTGGTGGTGAGTGAGGGATGGAGGTGGTGAGTGAAGGATGGTGGTGGTGAGTGGAGGATGGTGGTGGTGAGTGGAGGATGGTGGTGGTGGGTGGAGGATGGTGGTGATGGGTGAAGGATTGTCGTGGTAGGTGGAGGATGGTGGTGGTGAGTGGAGGATGGTGGTGGTGGGTGGAGGATGGTGGTGATGGGTGAAGGATTGTCGTGGTGGGTGGAGGATGGTGGTGGTGAGTAAAGGATGGAGGTGGTGTGTGGAGGATGGTGGTGGTGAGTGAAGGATGGTGGTGGTGAGTGAAGGATGGTGGTGGTGAGTGAAGGATGGTGGTGGTGAGTGAAGGATGGTGGTGGTGAGTGAAGGATGGTGGTGGTGAGTGAAGGATGGTGGAGGTGAGTGAAGAATGGTGGCGGTGAGTGGAGGATAGTGATGGTGAGTGGAGGATGGTGGTGGTGAGTGGAGGATGGTGGTGGTGAGTGAGGGATGGAGGTGGTGAGTGAAGGATGGTGGTGGTGAGTTAATGATGGTGGTGGTGGTGAGTTGCGGATGGTGGTGGTGAGTGAAGGATGGTGGTGGAGAGTGAGGGATGGTGGTGGTGAGTGGAGGATGGCGGTGGTGAGTGGAGGATGGTAGTGGTGTGTGAAGGATGGTGGTGGTGAGTGAAGGATGGTCGTGGTGAGTGAATGATGGTGGTGGTGAGTGGAGGATGGTGGTAGTGAGTGAAGGATGGTGGAGGTGAGTGAAGGATGGTAGTGGTGAGTGAAGGATGGTGGTGGTGAGTGGAGGATGGTGGTGGTGAGTGGGGGATGGTGGCGGTGAGTAGAGGATGGTGGTGGTGAGTGGAGGATGGTGGTGGTGAGTGAAGGATGGTGGTGGTGAGTGGAGGATGGTGGTGGTGAGTGAAGGATGGTGGTGGTGAGTGAAGGATGGTGGTGGTGAGTGAATGATGGTGGTGGTGAGTGGAGGATGGTGGTGGTGAGTGAAGGATGGTGGTGGTGAATGAAGGATGGTGGTGGTGAGTGAAGGATTTTGGTCGTGAGTGGAGGATGGTGGTGGTGAGTGAAGGATGGTAGTGGTGAGTGAAGGATGGTGGTGGAGAGTGAAGGATGGTGGTGTTGAGTGAATGATGGTGGTGGTGAGTGGAGGATGGTGGTGGTGAGTGAAGGATGGTGGTGATGAGTGAAGGATGGTGGTGGTGAGTGAAGGATTGTGGTGGTGAGTGGAGGATGGTGGTGGTGAGTGGAGGATGGTGGTGGTGAGTGAAGGATGGTGTTGGTGAGTGAAGGATGGTGGTGGTGAGTAGAGGATGGCGGTGGTGAGTGGAGGATGGTGGTGGTGAGTGAAGGATGGTGGTGGTGAGTGAAGGATGGTGGTGGTGAGTGAAGGATGGTGGTGGTGAGTGAATGATGGTGGTGGTGAGTGGAGGATGGTGGTGGTGAGTGAAGGATGGTGGTGGTGAGTGAAGGATGGTGGTGGTGAGTGAAGGATGGTAATGGTGAGTGGAGGATGGTGGTGGTGAGTGGAGGATGGTGGTGGTGAGTGGAGAATGGGGGTGGTGAGTGGAGTATGGTAGTGGTGAGTGAAGGATGGTGGTGGTGAGTGAAGGATGGTGGTGGTCAGTGAATGATGGTGGTGGTGAGTGGAGGATGGTGGTGGTGAATGATGGTGGTGGTGAGTGAAGGATTGTAGTGGCGAGTGGAGGATGGTGGTGGCGAGTGGAGGATGGTGGTGGTGAGTGGAGGATGATGGTTGTGAGTGAAGGATGGTGGTGGTGAGTGGAGGATGGTGGTGGTGAGTGGAGGATGGTGGTGGTGAGTGGAGGATGGTGGTGGTGAGTGGAGAATGGTGTTGGTGAGTGGAGGATGGTGGTGGTGAGTGGTGGAAGGTGGTGGTGAGTGGAGGATGGTGGTGGTGAGTGGAGGAAGGTGGTGGCGAGTGAAGGATGGTGGTGGCGAGTGGAGGATGGTGGTGGTGAGTGGAGGATGGTGGTGGTGAGTGGAGAATGGTGGTGGTGAGTGGTGGAAGGTGGTGGTGAGTGGAGGATGGCGGTGGTGAGTGGAGGAAGGTGGTGGCGAGTGAAGGATGGTGGTGGCGAGTGGAGGATGGTGGTGGTGAGTGGAGGATGGTGGTGGTGAGTGGAGAATGGTGGTGGTGAATGGAGGATGGTGGTGGTGAGTGGTGGAAGGTGGTGGTGAGTGGAGGATGGTGGTGGCGAGTGGAGGATGGTGGTGGTGAGTGGAGGATGGTGGTGGTGAGTGGAGGATGGTGGTGGTGAGTGGAGGATGGTGGTGGTGAGTGGAGGATGGTGATGGTGAGTGGAGGATGGTGGTGGTGAGTGGAGGATGGTGGTGGTGAGTGGAGGATGGTGGTGGTGAGTGGAGGATGGTGGTGGTGAGTGTAGGATGGTGGTGGTGAGTGTAGGATGGTGGTGGTGAGTGGAGGGTGGTGGTGGTGAGTGGAGGATGGTAGTGGTGAGTGGAGGATGGTAGTGGTGAGAGGAGGATGGTAGTGGTGAGTCGAGGATGGTGGTGGTGAGTGTAGGATGGTGGTGGTGAGTGGAGGATGGTAGTGGTGAGTGGAGGATGGTAGTGGTGAGTGGAGGATGGTGGTGGTGAGTGGAGGATGGTGGTGGTGAGTGGAGGATGGTGGTGGTGAGTGGAGGATGGTGGAGGTGAGTGGAGGATACTAGGTATGAAGTGTTCACAGACCGGGCCGCGGGGGCGTTGACCCCCGGAACTCTCTCCAGGTAAACTCCAGGTAATTACAAGGGTCTTGTTCTTGTCGATTCCGGGAGTCATCGCCTTGGTGGCCAAGTCCCACACCGGGCCTTCTGGTTGACATGACCGCTCAGGCTGTTGGTGTTAGTAGCACACAATCGAAAGTGTTCATCACAGCCCAACTGATCAGAAAATAACATGGCTGACGGATATTTGGAACCGTGCAAAACCTCTTGATGTCGAAGGAAGTGATTTTGGTGTGAAGATTTGGTACCACTCTCTCTAGAATTTTCTAGATGTGAATTATGATTACTGTTTCCTGCCTATGTTGCATTATAGCTCATGGGCCCTCATGTGTTCCCATTAATTTGGATTTTTGCCTAAATTTATAGACAGTGAAAGTTCCATGTATATTCTCAAGACCTGCAATTTTGTCGGCTGATCAGCGGTGTTAGTGTACAACAAATGCCTTAAAAACTATCATCATTCGCTTGGTAACTCTCTTTCTGAAGGTTTTATGTTACACTTGACAACAATAAAAACTATGTCGCGTCTGCTATTGAGATACATGTATGTTGGTGTTCTTATGTAATGTGGACATTTTGATTTCCAGATTTAAAGTCGAAATTGAGCTAGTATGCTAGGAGTTTTAGTTATTTGGAAAAATATATGTTCAAAAATTGCTTATTTATAAATCATATTCCATCAAAATTTAAGACACAAGTAATATAATGAGTCATTAAAAGTAAGTAACTGGTAAAGAATAGATAAAGGACATTAAGCAAAATATTCTCACTGGAAGGAGATAATATTTAAAAATATTTCAAGCATTTGGCTTTAAGTTTATGACTAACAGTAGCGTCTGTCTGAAGAAACCAACATTGGACCCCCATCATGTTAGGACTAAAACGCCCCTGATAGTGCATCTCCATTGTACTGCTATTTTGATGAAACCTTCCACCATGTTCATCTCTAGCAGCACCAGAGTGGATGGAAAGAAGTCCAGGTGTAAATAAAGGGAATGTATTTTAAGGGACATAAAGCAACCCAGTGCTGTAGAGGCTTCTGTTATGTTTTGCACTAACTCGGCATAACTGTCTGCGCTGTCCCTTCCAAGGAAGATCCGAACAATCTGTTCGAGAGTTTCCCATGCAGCCAACTCCAGTGGTGTCAGTTTTGATAGGAAGACTGGGTCGAATAACAGTTCACGTATTTGTGTCACAACAAATACTTCAGCCTTAAGTTTTGCGTGTAGTTAAAACTCCTCCAAACATTTCCTTAAGTTAAAGAAATCCTTCACTTTCATCTTCCGTAGCCTTAACAAAGTTTTTCATTGGGCCAAACTTTACATACACTGGTAGAGGAAATATTTTTTGAGAATGCACCGGTTGTATATGTGGTGTGTTGAATTTTCCTGGAATGGATCGACACCATGCCTAACCCTTCTAGGGTAGGGTAGGTGCCTGAGCCCGAGCCTTTAGCTCATAAGACTGTCATTCCCATTAGCCCCCTCGGGGCGGGGATGGCAGACCAGAGAGGCCTAGCTTGTGGCTAGGCCTGGGGACAGTTGGTCCCAAAGATGAGGAGGTACTTGTGCCTCCTCCCATGGGAGACTTAGGTCTCAGACACTCCCTAAAGAGGGAGCCAAGGCCGGGCCACCACTTGGACAAGGCCCGGGCCGGAGAATACCGGCTAATCTTTAACTAACTAACTAATTCCTGGAATGGATCGACACCATGCCCAGCCCTTCTAGGGTAGGATAGGTGCCCGAGCCCGAGCTTACAGCTCACAAGACTGTCATTCCCATTTGCCCCCTTGGGGCGGGGATGGCAGACCAGAGACAGAGAGGCCTAGCTTGTGGCTAGGCCTGGGGACAGTTGGTCCCAAAGATGAGGAGGTACTTGTGCCTCCTCCCATGGGAGACTTAGGTCTCAGACACTCCCTAAAGAGGGAGCCAAGGCCGGGCCACCACTTGGAAAAGGCCCGGGCCGGGAGAATACCGGCGAATCTTTAATAATAATAATAATAATTCCTGGAATGGATCGACACCATGCCTAACCCTTCCAGGGTAGGGTAGGTGCCTGAGCCCGAGCCTTTAGCTCATAAGACTGTCATTCCCATTTGCCCCCTTGGGGCGGGGATGGCAGACCAGAGAGGCCTAGCTTGTGGCTAGGCCTGGGGACAGTTGGTCCCAAAGATGAGGATGTACTTGTGCCTCCTCCCATGGGAGACTTAGATCTCAGACACTCCCTAAAGAGGGAGCTAAGGCCGGGCTACCACTTGGAAAAGGCCCGGGTCGGGAGAATACCGGCGAATCTTTAATAATAAATAATTCCTGAAATAGTCTTTTCTTGCCGGCCACAACTATTCCACATACAAAGGAGCACACGTATTTTATACGAACAAGTTGGAGATCAGTTTTAGGTCCCCACATATATTCCATCTATGGTCGTAGCATTTTGCTAATCTGAGTAGAATTTCCATGGACTCAGATGTTTACTTTAATCGCATAGCATGAGCCTTTGACATAGATGGCTTTACTGTAGTGAAGAAGTAATGGTTTCAAACTGACCTTGCTGGAATTACTAAAGTCTCCATTCATCACAATGGAGTTCATTGCCCAGTTCCTTCGTAAGACCATTCACATGCGTGCAGAAAATCACAATTCCCTATTTAATATAATGCCGCTAAGCTAGTATGGTGTGCACGAACTTGAGACATATTTGTTCTTTGGTGATAGTGACATGGGTGGTGGTAGTTACGGTGGTGGAGGATGGTGGGGGTGGGGGTGGTAGTTACGGTGGTGCAGGGTGGTGGTGGTAGTTACAGTGGCAGAGGGTGATGGTGGTGGAGGGTGGTGGTGAGAAAGAGGACGGGTGTTTGCGAGGAGATAAAGGCAATATTTCATCAGTGTCGAGGTTGGTATAAGGAGGTCTGCTCTCGTGTCAAACTCTCAGGCTCAAAGATTCCCATTTCCTGTAGGATGTTGTCTCATGTAGGATCAGAAGGATGCCCTCTCTATGATTCTAGTTAGCTCTCCAGTCAGCTAACTCGCTCTCCCTTTAATTCAAGTATTAAATATTTCGTCTGTTGTATTAGTAGGTGAGACTTCCCTAGATGCGATGTAACTCCCAAAATCGATCTGAAAGAATAACAGAAGCTAGTCTCCTGTTAGTGGTCCCCTCGGGGAAACCACCTCACCGTAGGTCTTGACTGATACAGAAACGGTCTTTTCTTCCTTGTATCCTCTTCCAATTTGAAGAGCACGAATTTCAAGAAAGGTGCTAGGAAGTATCGGCCCATGAAAAAGCAAAAGAGACGGGCCTGTCCGGGATTTGAACCCGGGACCTCCTGAACCCGGGACCTCCTGCACCCGGGACCTCCTGCACCCGGGACCTCCTGCACCCGAAGCAGGAATCATACCGCTAGACCAACAGGCCGATATATGTAAATAATAACTGTATATTTATAGTTTTAATTATACAGGTTACTCCTAGAAATGATAGTGTACGAACCATCCTTTGAACAGACCTCTGGTTGAAAGCAGGAGACTCAGCATTGCTCAGCTTGTTTCCTTTCATTACACGAAGAAGACAAAGGCAACCAAATGTATTGAAACTCTCTTACCAATGCATCTTAGACTTCGTATTCATTCACAGTTTAGGAAACGTCAGTTGTTAGACGAGTTACTCATATTCTGGCTTTCAGTGAACAATTATTGAGTTCTGTGCGTGGAGACGATGGGCAATGCTGTGATTAAGCAATGAAGATGCTTCTCTCTCGATCTTAGTCGGGGATTATTCACTGTTGGAATATATGGGACATATTCAACCTTCTCAGAATGCGCTTTACCGTGCTGGTAAAGTGCATTGTGTGTACCAGGCAAGTTTAAGGGTGTCTGTCCATGACCTAACATGAAAAGAACCCAGTTTGTGTCTTCGTGGCTAGATGACAGAAGGGAATAAGATTTTTTTCCCAGAATGGTTCACAATTTCTCTATGCACAACGGTATTCCAGGAGCTCGTGAATCCTAATGCAAAATACGTTCACGTTCATTCAACTGCAGGAAGCAAGACCTTCTTGTAAAACCATTCTCCAGATGTCATTATTTTAGCTCAAATATTTCATTCCATTTTTCCCATCACTGATGACTTTCCGTATATTTTCTGAAGGATGTAATGCGCAAATATGCTATTTTCTAATTCAGTGCTCAATAATGCATTCGTCATTAAGGTAGCTAAAAGTGTTTCAAACCACTTGAGAATTTTATACACACATAGTTGCTATTTTTTTAATGTCTATTATTTCCATGATCTATACATCTTAGCTTGGCACCATTCCCTGAATCATTAGGGATTCTGTTTTTTGAAGTTGTTATTAGCTGTAACAATAAATGTATCAAATGCACATTGGCCGATTTTTCGTCTCTCCTGTTAATATTATATATACTCTTCATGCCTCCTGCAAGGACCGACAGAGTTAAACCTGAGATTCAGTATTGTTTCAAACTACACCACTTTGTTGCAAGAAGCATTTCAGTTGCATATGCACGAGGTCTGTCAATATGACATACGATCATGTCTTTATCGCCTCAGAGGAAAAAATGGACCCCATATATGGACCTAATTGGTGGAAACAATATTATTTCATCTGCGGATCCTATCCATAAAGGTTCTGATTACGTAAATCCGACAAGAAACAAGCTAAAACAGCTGTTTGTTTATATGGCTTCCCGGAGGTAAAGAACTTCTTAAGGAAGCTCAGACAATAAAGTCTCATTTCCACTTCACTTTCAGATCGAAGAGGATGATGGTAAAGAGTTCCAAGAAACAAAGGAATCTTCTCCCTGGCTAAACTTCTACATGTTAAATCACATTTGGACAAGACCCCTACCAGTCTCACTCCATTTCATTATCGCCCTTTTCATCACCATGCAATCTTGCTATCTCACCTCTAATCTTTACTATTTGTCATGCAGCCCTTTTACCCCCCTCCCCTCCCTGCAACCCATTAAATATTCGCCGAAACCCTTTCCTCAGCAACCCTTTCCATATCCACTGTAACCCTTCCCATCTCCCCTACAATCCTTCTTATCTCCCTTGCAACCCTTTTCATCTTCCTTACAATTCTCACCTCCCCTGCAACCCTTTTCACCTCCCCTGCAGTCCTTTTCACCTTCCCTGCAACCCTTCGTATCTCCCTTGCAACATTTTCAACCTTTCCTGCAATCATTCCCATCTCCGTGAAATCCTTCAGATCCCCGAGGAACCCATCACTCACCTCATTCTTTCCTAAGTTCTTCCTCTCCTTCCCTTCTCTTTCTACCCTTTCATCTTTAATCATTTTCCATTTTCTTCCTCCCCTCCCGTCTCTCACCTCATTCCTTCCCACACTCTTCCACCACCTCCAGTCTAACTTAACATTTTCTTCTACTCTTCAAACCCGCCATGAGTGTGACCTCATCCCCACCTCCCTCCTTCTCCTCTTCCTCCTCCTCACTCCAGCATGACCGTGACCTCGACAATTCCAACGCCCCCTCCCCCTCGAGCGCCCCCCACCCCAAAATATGAAGCTATTTAAAACTTGGGTAATAGCACGGCGGCCAAATTGCATCTTTAGCTTTAGATATTCTTCGCCTTCTCCATGACAACGTCCGCCGAGGTAAGTGGCGCTGTGTCAACCCACACCCTGGCGTGGGTGTGTGAGGGGTGCGGGTGGGCGTGTGGGTGATCACCTGGATATGCTCACCTAGATGGGGTTTCGGGGGAGAGGGAGGTAGGGAGGGGAGGGGAAGGGAATGGGGGTTGAGATATGTTACTCTACATCTCCTGGGTCGTCCCGTCACACCTAGTCAAACTACATATGGACTCCGCCTCTACTCCCTCATCCAGATCGTATTTCTGCCTAATTACTCCCACGACCTAATTCCACTAGTTGTTTTTATCCACTGGTGACTCAGCCTACCACTGCTCCACCTCATCTGTTATTAGTATATAAGTCCCATCTACGCAAATATGCTGGACTTTTCACAAGATTTATGAATTGAACATACTGACTCCAGGCTGAGGGACTGATTACATCAAACGCTTTTTCTCCAGGGTTGATAGATTGAGTGCATCATCTTCATTTCACTACTACACCTGCTACCTCTGTATTTGACTGACGAAGCCTACCCTGTAGGCGAAACGTTTTAACCACAAAGATACCCAACTGTTGCACATGTGTCTTAATCATCAACTTGTCGGTATTTTATACCAATTTCAACAAATTCATCTGATGTATGATATATTGCACCTTATGCTTACCCCCGAGATCCCATGAATTTTCCAAGTCTTGTATCCTCTGTCCAAGTCTGTATTCTTTATCTTGATTTCTCTCTCCGTTCTGGATTGTCACAGACTTTCACTTGTGCAAGAAAGGTTTATATAAAATACCTACAAGATGAAAGTTAAGACACATGTGCAACATCTGGTTATCTTTATTGTAGACGTTTCGCCATCCAGTGACTTTATCAATACAGATTCTAGGACATAAAGCCACTAGATGGCGAAACGTCTACAATAAAGATAACCAGATGTTGCACATGTGTCTTAACTTTCAACCTTTCACTTACTGGGATAATATAAGTCCAACAATAACTTGACCACTCTTCAGTGTGCTCGAGTCCTCTTATTACATTCCTAAGTCTGTGGAAAAAGGCACTTTTGTACATTTCGGGACATTTATTAAAGGAAACGCATTTCTCCGTAAGTGGCTAAAGTCTTAATACTGAGATAACGTTGAAATGAGTGTATATCGTGGAAAGGTGGAAAGCAACGAGGGTAACAGTAGCAGTAGTAGTAGTACAGTTGTGGCGAGATGGGTTGGGCTTGAGAAGGATCTGTCAACATCATGTTACAGCGGTCTCCAGAATAGGCAATATCCTGTTGATATTACCTATTCTGGAGATTAGCCATCTGGATATAGTGCAGCTTTCTGACTTTTGATGGACAATGTTATTGACAGCAGTTAGGTCAGCCTCTATAAACTTTCGCCGTCTTACCTCTACCTTAATGACTAATCTAGACGTACTGAATCTCATGAGGTGTCCAACATCGTCCCTGTACTGAGCACACGCGTTTCTCCGGTCATCACGGTTGCAAAAGTTTTTGCGTTCCCTGATCCTAATGTCCAGACATCTTGTCGGTATCACTATTCCATTTCCCACTCCTCAGTCATCTCTGGTATCTACACATAGGGATATATATCACTTAATCTCGTCAGGTATGCTGTTTGTTTACGCGAGGAATGCTATTGGTACCATTGTGTGTTGGAGTGGTGAGAGTGGTGAAGGCATGGAGTGGTGCGTAGGTGTGGTGTGTGGGCGTGGGGTGCTGCATAGGTGTAGGTGTGCGGTGGTGTGTTGGCGTGGAGGTTTGCGTGTTGGCATTGGGTATTGTTTGCACTTTTGGGTGGGCGTGGGATGTCGTGTGTGGGCGTAGGATGTCGTGTGTGGGCCTGGGGTTGTGTGAGTGGGTGTGGGGTACCGTATGTGGCCGTGATGTAGGTGAATTGCATATGTGAATTGCACACGTGTGCTGTGTAAGTTTTCTATATCGACTACGTAAGGGTGAGTCAGATATAAGTATAGGAGTCCTGTCGGTGTGACGTGAGTGATATGTTCATTCATCATTCATGTATAACCCACGTGTTTGTTCATGTTATATACCATGGCGGAAACTGCGCATTGCCGACAAAAGAATAAAGACAAAAGTGCCTGTTGAAGAATAAACTGTGTAGAGCTTTATAAAGCCCTTTAATTGTCCCAATAATAGCTTATTCTCTGAATTGTATGTCAGTAACATACCTAATTAATGCATACCAAAGGGCAGGGAGTTGTGCATCGACCGCCCCTGCATATATAAGTAGGCGAGTACACGTGTACTGAGACACACACACATACGTAGATGAACTTGACTTTCAAACTATTTACAGTAATATATATCAAACTATTTAGGAACCTTCCGGCATTTTGCCTCACTAAATAATTGAGAATGGTTGTCCGACCATGGAACCACACTGTGCTCCTTGTATTGACCGTGATCCACAGGGCAAGACCACATTAGACCGGGTCGTCAAGACCACACCAGGCTTAGTCAAGACCACACCAGGCTTAGTCAAGACCACACCAGGCCTAGTCAAGACCACACCAAGCCTAGTCAAGACCACACCAGGCCTAGTCAATACCGTACCAGGCCTAGTCGTCAAGGTCACATCAAACCTGGTCGTCAAGAAAACAACTGACCTGGTCGTCAAGACCACACGCGATCTGGTCGTCAAGCCACACCAGAGCTGGTCGTCAAGACCACACCAGAACTGGTCGTCAAGACCACACCAGAACTGGTCAAGACCACACCAGAACTGGTCGTCAAGACCACACCAGAACTGGTCGTCAAGACCACACCAGAACTGGTCGTCAATACCACACCAGAACTGGTCAAGATCACACCAGAACTGGTCGTCAAGACCACACCAGAACTGGTCAAGACCACACTAGAACTGGTCGTCAAGACCACACCAGAACTGGTCGTCAAGACCACACCAGAACTGGTCGTCAAGACCACACCAGAACTGGTCAAGACCACACCAGAACTGGTCGTCAAGACCACACCAGAACTGGTCGTCAAGACCACACCAGAACTGGTCGTCAAGACCACACCAGAACTGGTCGTTAATACCACACCAGAACTGGTCAAGACCACACCAGAACTGGTCGTCAAGACCACACCAGAACTGGTCAAGACCACACTAGAACTGGTCGTCAAGACCACACCAGAACTGGTCGTCAAGACCACACCAGAACTGGTCGTCAAGACCACACCAGAACTGGTCAAGACCACACCAGAACTGGTCGTCAAGACCACACCAGAACTGGTCGTCAAGACCACACCAGAACTGGTCGTCAAGACCACACCAGAACTGGCCAAGACCACACCAAAACTGGTCGTCAAGACCACACCAGAACTGGTCAAGACCACACCAGAACTGGTCGTCAAGACCACACCAGAACTGGTCGTCAAGACCACACCAGACCTAGTGAGTAACGTAATTCTTATCTCTGGAACACTGTTGACTTCAGTTAAGAAACAAAAATGATTCTTGGACAGTACATCATAACATTTGTAGAATTATAATCAACATCAAAAATATGTGCAATGGAATATGTAAAAAAAAAGCCAGGGAATATTATGGACACATGAAAACAAACATAGATACAAGTATATTCACTGATATATTATTATGTACAGTAGCTTGACTCACATCAACATTAAGTTCCTCTGAGACATAATATACCGATACGAAAGTGTTAGAATTGTGTTGTATATTTGTTTAGGGTTTATAAAAAGAATCAATGACCACCACTGAGGTGAGTGAGTATTCCTAATTAATCACTTGAGAATAAATTAGTTATTACCAAAGGCAAAAATCTGTATATTCCTGAACCTGGTATATATGAACAGTGTAGCTTTATTAACCACAATTTGTGACCACAGAAGACAGTTATATAAATGGAGAACAACGGTAAAGTGTTAACATATGTCACCAAATTAAGGATAATTGTGGCTGCTAAAAGAATTCACGGAATATACCAATATGATAAAATAACTAATTTGGGGAACTTTTAAGAGACACTATTCCTCTGTCCTCCGGAAACACTCGCTCACCTCGGTGTCCACGAGGCTACTGACTTGGTAACAGCAAGCACATCAGAGCTCCTGGCCAACCAATCCAAACTCAGGGAATTCTTCTGTGCCAGGAGTCAGCCAATCACAATTTCTTCATTTCCGCCAGTATAAGAGTTTCTGAGAAGCTGTAATTTGATCTCAGTTGCAATGCAACTTCCTGCAACTCCTCCCTATGAAAAATACGCCTTGTGCAAGGCATATAAATTCTAACAATGTTTAGAGACATATAATAGATTAAATAAATTACATTATTGGCCATTTACATACCAGCCTTCGTATGTGAAAACCTGCTAGGATAAAAATGTAAATATATGTAAATTACAACATATATTCATTAATATATACCTCTTTTAAATATATTATGTCGCTAATTAATGAGTCTGTATATGTTTATAACAAATGTTGAACAAATTCTTCAAGTAATGTTTAAGAAAAAACTTGCCATTTCAGAATTAGTGGGTAAAAAATTTGTCCACCATGGAAAAAAATAGAAATGCATATGTTTAATTTGCAATTCGAATGCGACTCTAGCAAAGAGAAAATACTGAAAGACGTTTTTAATTCAGTCCACAAATGTGACGTCCAGAAACTGAAAAAAAACATTTGAAAAATGAATTAAGCACACCAAAATATGAAGGTTGTGGAAGGTCATAGGTGTAAACAAAGTCTAGTGTGTAAACAAGAGGAAGCCTGCAACGGATGCAACATTTTTGTCAGATAAATCATACTTCAAAATATACTAATTGACAGCATGCGTTAAAACATTCCACATGCAGTAAAGCTTTAAAATATATTTGTTGAAGAATTTTGGTATATCTCTACATTAAGGTATTACAACTATGATCTGATGAAGCAGGATTTTTATGTTACAAAGCTGTATATATGAACACTGTTGTTTAATTACATTGTGGGAACACCCGCAGTGTGTTGACACCCAGACTGAGTTGGAAAAGTAAGACTGGACATCCGTCGTGTCACAGGTATGTCGTATGGCAAAAGTACGATAATTGAAGCAACAGTGTACATACAATTTTATGTTACTGATATCATGATAAAGGAATTTACGGAATCGATCCACCGTCCACACGCAACCAGTTCCTTCACCACCAGTGATACACAAGCAGATTTGAGAGTTTCCTCGTGCTGCTCAACCTTCCCCTATAAACACATGTCCCAGGCGTTTATAGTGTTTTGCAAAATAATTTCCTTATCGAATCCATGTTAGCCTAATTTAAAAAAAAAACAAAAAAAAAATGTTTACAAGAAATATTCGGGAATTTAAGTTTAGATCTGCGTAAGAAAATTAACGTGGAATAGGCTAGCACATAAGAAGGGCGAGACCCACTAGTGAAATACATGAGGTTAGAAGCAGTAAGGTACTGGAAGTGGTTATTCTTCTAGGAACGTCCTAGAAAATGATTTATTAGTTCCCGCTGAGCGTCCATTGTATATTTGTTACAATGTTTTATTGTTCCAGTGCGTGTCAGTGGTGAACCTCTTCTCGGAACTTCGACAAAAAATGAACGTCATGGCAGATAAACTGAAACTTCAGAGCGAAGCAGAGCTCTCTCACACCAGCGTGACGACTGTTCACGAGAGAATGTTTGGTAGGCCATTTGACGAAGTCATCTAATACAAAGACTCTTACAGCAGACAAAAACTGCATTAATGTGGTGGTGGTAAGTGTTGGTAGTAGCAGTGGTGGTGGTAATTGGTGGTAGTAGAAGTGGTGGTGGTAATTGGTGGTAGTAGCAGTGGTGGTGGTGGTAGTAGCAGTGATGGTGGTGGTAAGTGGTGGTAGTAGCAGTGGTGGTGGTGGTGGTAAGTGGTGGTAGTAACAGTAGTGGTGGCGGTATTAGTGAGGGTGGAGTGGGTGGGTTTTTGTGGTGGTTGTAATGAGGGTAGTTGTAGTGTTGGTGGTGGTAGATGGGGTTCATAGAGGCGGGACTATTAGTTGATTATTGGCAATGGTGGCGGTGGGGGTCGGGGAGGGTAAAAGTAAGAGACACTTCGAAGGGACCAAGTTCAACACCTCCCCTTAACAACAGACCCCGAGCTGTCTTCAGGAGGGAACTTGACAAGTTCCTAAATATGGATCCTGATCAGCAGGGCTTTGTTATCTACGTTGGACTGCGTCTGGCTAGCACCAAGAGTTCCATTGATCAGGCTATTAATAAGGAGGTATGATCTAGAACCGGTCATGGGGAGGTCGGGGAACACTCGAAACCGACTTCAGGAAGAGACAGAGACACTGTGAAGGTCAATGAGGACACAGTCACACCAGGAGAAAGACACACAGGTGGAAGAACTTCTCACACGAAGATGAGAGAAACAGTTGGATGTGTATTATGACTGTGGACTGGATATGCGTTAGGAGCGTGGACTGGATGAGTATTAGTACTGTGGACTGGATGTGCATTAGGAGCGTGGACTGGATGAGTATTAGTACTGTGGACTGGATGTGTATTAGGAGCGTGGACTGGATGTGTATTATGACTGTGGACTGGATGTGCATTAGGAGCGTGGACTGGATGAGTATTAGTACTGTGGACTGGATGTATATTAAGACTAGACTGGATGTGTATTAAGACTGAAATGGAAATGTATTAAAGCTGAGGACTGGACGTGTAGAGGCCAAAACTGGACGTATAGTAGAGTCCAAGACTGGACGTGTAGTAAAGGCCAAGACTGGACGTGTAGTAGAGGCCAAGACTGGACGTGTAGTAGAGGCCAAGACTGGACGTGTAGTAGAGGCCTGGACTGGACGTGTAGTAGAGGCCAGGACTGGACATGTAGAGGCCAAGACTGGACGTGTAGTAGAGGCCAAGACTGGACGTGTAGTAGAGGCCAGGACTGGACGTGTAGTAGAGGTCAGGACTGGACGTGTAGTAGAGGCCAGGACTGGACGTGTAGAGGCCAAGACTGGACGTGTAGTAGGGGCCAGGACTGGACGTGTAGTAGAGGCCAGGACTGGACGTGTAGAGGCCAAGACTGGACGTGTAGTAGAGGCCAAGATTGGACGTGTAGTAGAGGCCAAGACTGGACGTGTAGTAGAGGCCAGGACTGGACGTGTAGTAGAGGCCAGGACTGGACGTGTAGTAGAGGCCAGGACTGGACGTGTAGTGGCCAAGACTGGACGTGTAGTAGAGGCCAGGACTGGACGTGTAGTAGAGGCCAGGACTGGACGTGTAGTAGAGGCCAGGACTGGACGTGTAGTAGAGGCCAGGACTGGACGTGTATCACCTTAACATTAGCGTCAGGTACACACACAAGTTAATGGATCATTATCAAGCCTAAAGCAATAAACAAGGCGCCCGTAAGTACTCGCAGAAAACAATTCCTGAAAATTCTCCAGTACTAAGCTTGAAGCCGCTCAGAAGTTGCATCACTAAGTTTTCGGCATACAGGGTACAAAGATGATCAAATTAGACATTCACAAATTATCACAAGAAAGTCATTATTGAAAACTTCCTATTATTTTAAATTACCTTAGTAAACTGGTGCTTGTAACAAGCAAAATAAATCCAAATCTTTCTCTAAGTAATACTCGCTTAATGGTTCATTCTTCTCATGAAAATGATGTTTTTTCTTTTTTTTTGAAGGGGGGGGGGGGTGGTTAGACTGCGTAGCTGCTGATTTGGCAATTTATAAACAGTTTACAAATTTAGAATACATTCTGGTGTCGGTTCAACATTTAGCTGTGATATTTTCCTCAACAGAAGAGTTGCGTTGGTTTTGGGTTAATTTTTAATGTGGCAGTTCTGTTAAACAGTTTGATTTCTGCACACGAACTGGGGAATGCCTCTTCTGGTCGGTTTAGAGGAAGGTATAGATTAATTTTGAACTGTATTTTGAGCTAATTTGTCATTTTAATTGAAAAAAATTGTGATAGTTGTCATGGGATAAATTGTGTCTCTTCTGACTGTATTACAGACTTATGCCGCACTCTGCACTATTCCATTTGCGTGTACTGAGGTAGAAGTTTCAGTTTATTTGATACGGGGATAAAGAATAAAAAAGGCACGATACCGTGAATGGACCTCAAATACTATTTCTGACCACCTCAAATACAATTTCTGACCACCTCAAATACTATTTCTGACCACCTCAAATACTATTTATGACCCCCTCAAATACTATTTATGACCCCCTCAAATACTATTTATGACCCCCTCAAATACTATTTCTCCAAGGTTAATGGACTGATTACATCACCTTAATTTCACTAATACGACACCTGCTGCCCCTGTATGTGACTGAAGAAACCTACTGTATAGGTGAAACATTTCAGCAATAAGGATACCCAACTGTTGTAAAAATGTCTTAATCATCAACTTTTATACAATTTTCAACATGATGACCCATTCATGGATTAACAATCCGCTGGTCTGCCGGAGATGCTATATTTTTGTTCAGTTAAAATTGATGTGGTGCAAAACACTTAGTACATAGTCTTTCATTCTTAATTTGTTCAATTTATTTCTCCTACCCAATAAGATATTCTTCTAAATATCAGTATAAACCCGTTTAGAGAGATACTTTGAGAGAGATTGCCTAAAAATCAATCCGTGTGTCTATTTTTTTGTGACCTGGTGCAAGATAAACTGAAAATTAATCGGATTTATGTATAAATAACGATGTTTCGGTCCGACTTGGATCATTAGCTAGTTAATGGTAGTTAATGGTATCGTTCCTTTTTTGTTCCGTAATCGGATTTACAGTATATTGAAAATATGCTCATTAGATTTTCCACACTCATATCTGTTTTCTTCCCATTCCTTCCTATAATATAAATCAACTTATATTGGCTTTTAAAGAGGTAGTTAAAAAAAAGATGGTCAGTGTTCGATTCGAAAGGCATTGAATGCTTCCATCACTCACCATTCATCTCTATCCCTTTCTCCTTCCTTGCCTCCCCCTTTCTCTTCTCCTTTTCTTGCGTGCAGAACGGTTAAAACGATAACGCTAAAAAAAGGGGGGTATCATGAGCCTCTGATAGACATCAGGGAACTGACCTCCACTGAGGAGCAAGACCACAAGAAAACATATCCATAGTCCCCAATTTCAGAAAATTTGGTACTGCGTCATGGGAAATTTTTTAGAAAATTTGCACTGCATCTTGGGAAATTTACTTTGAAGACCACTGCTCTGAAAATCTTAGCCATAAGGTCCCAAATCCAGGGTTACGACCCTAATTAGGGTTGCTAGGGTCTTCGGATAAGTCGCGAAGACTCCAAGCAAATAAAAAAATCGAAAATTTTCATTACCAGAAGAAATGTCATGAGGAACCACCAAGAGGGAAAACCAAGAGGGACCACCAAGAGGGACCACCATCAGAGACCACCAAGAGGGACCACCAAGAGGGACCACCATCAGAGACCACCAAGAGGGACCACCAAGAGGGACCACCATCAGAGACCACCAAGAGGGACCACCAAGAGGGACCACCATCAGAGACCACCAAGAGGGACCACCAAGAGGGACCACCATCAGAGACCACCAAGAGGGACCACCAAGAGGGACCACCATCAGAGACCACCAAGAGGGACCACCAAGAGGGACCACAATCAGAGACCATCAAGAGGGACCACCAAGAATGGTAAAATATTGAAAGGAAGGTTGAATGCCAAATTTTATTTTGTACATGCTCCTTGATTTTACAGGAAATACTGAAATCAGAATTTAAGACCTTGATTATTCTAACAAACCCTGAGTTTGGAGACGGACTTTCTTCTAGAAAATATTTTCTCCAGTAGTTTTCGTGGTCAAATTTGTAATTAGCAGGGCTGATTATTTTGCTTAACGACGAATTTCTTGGACAAAGTAGAGGTAAATGTCATTTTAAATTAAGGGTCGTTAGCCAAACAACTTTAGAGTCAATGTTCTAAATGAAAGGGTTAGCTCTGGTGATCACTCAGTCTTAAGGGTTTAATGCTTTCATTTGCCAAGGACAGAGCCTAATTTAATCCTACTTTACAAAAAGATGGAGTCTTTGATGTCCTCCTTGACTTACAGAAGAAAGAGGCATTTCAATTTTAACCATGAATGGTAAATTATGTATTAGAAAACGAAACTTAAAGTATGATGTCCTTCCTGGCCTAAGCAACGATGTGGGAAATGTGGTGTTCATGTCTACTGGGAGACAAAGTAAGGGATCTTGATGACCACTTAGCAACATGATGACTTTAGTCCTCTTTAATTATAGATAGAATAAATAGCAATGTTATACCCAGAATGACAACTATTATTTTTAGTCATCTTCACGGATATTCTTATACATGCTATACCCTGACAGTACTCCTTTAACAGTTGAATAAAAGATGTATTAGGAGTAGCTGTGACATTTGAAGAGCTCCTAGACTGTAGATCATTCAGAGCTTGTGAAAATAATGTATAAGATATACAATAAAAAATGGCAAAATTGATAAATAGAAGCTTATAATTTGGATAAAATGCACAACCTAAATAAATACTATTATACCAAGGTAAAATAGCCGGCATCAGTTAAAAATTAAAAAAAATTATTAATATCAATATATTCTCCGAGAAGTTCCTCGAGAATCTTACGGGCATCCTGGTCTAAGGTGTGTGAGCAACTGCTAAAATGTGTTCCAAGATCCCCTGCATGGCAAAGACTACACAGGAGGCGGTGGGGGTGGGGGGGGGTTAAGAGCGCCCTTGAACAGGTAGGTATGGGACAGATGTGTGTGCCCGATCCTTAGTTGATAGAGATTCGTCTTAAAGTGACGATTCCTGTTGGAGGAGGAGGAGGAGGAGGAACCAACAACCACATCCTGCCGAAGTCTACATAACTTGCTGCTAGTCTGTTGACCCTATAGGGACCATCACTTCCTAAGGACAGAGCTGTAGATGTGGCCCATGAGGCCACTGTGATCTTATGGACCACCGGGTGAACGGAGGAAAAAACCTTTGACAAATGGTGTAAAATATGACCTTACCTTTCTGATGGTGTATCAACCTTCCCACGATTAGTTGTTAAGTTTCACTTTCCTGGAACGTAAACACGAGTCCCAGCCTCAGGTATATCATTCATCCCACACCTTCAGCGAGTATCCTCACTTATTCAGTACTAAACAGCCCTCACCTTCAGCAGGTATCCCCACTTATACTAAACAGCCCTCACCTTCAGCAAGTATCCCCACTTATACTAAACAGCCCTCACCTTCAGCAAGTATCCCCACTTATACTAAACAGCCCTCACCTTCAGCAAGTATCCCCACTTATACTAAACAGCCCTCACCTTCAGCGAGTATCCCGTTAACTCTTTCAAAAACACCTTCTGCAAGAATCTTCAACTTTCAATTATAAAATCTGTTATTTATAAAATAGTTATTTGGTTGTATTATAAAAATGATTTTCACGGTAAAGTGGAGCTAAGCTTATCATCTTTCCATTCTCCAAAATGAAACTCCTTCTCGAGATGGTACAGTAGATAATGTGTGAATGACTCGTGTAGCCAGGTGGTGGCGGGGCCCAACAGGTGGTGCTGGGGCTCAGGTGGTGTTTGCTGCCTATCAGACTTACTTAACCAAAGCAGCTTCGGCAAAAAGAAATTTAATCTGTATTAACACCTGCGTTTTTGACTACCAGCATGGCGGACATAGTTACTCGAGTCACGAGACTGTAAACTCTGTGTACAACACAGTCGCAACACAGTGTAATATTGAATATATATATACTGTATTAGCTGTGCCACCTTTACCTGGCGACAGAGGAAGCTTGTAGCTCCTTCATCTTTACCTCATCTCTCTCTTCCCTTTCCTCCTTGTCGTTCTCCTTCCTTCTCTCTCCTTCCCTCTAGTTCCCTTCCTAGCCTTTTACCCTATCTCCTGCCCTCTCTCTCTCTCTCTCTCTCTTTTTCTCGCTCTCTCTACTGTCTTTTCCTTTCTTCTTCCTCCCCCTTCCTCATTATCTTCCATTCCCCTCTCTCTCTCTCTCTCTCTCTCTCTCTCTCTCTCTCCTTCCACTACATGGCCCGGTGGTCTGGTGGCTAAAGCTCCCGCTTCACACACGGAGGGCCCGGGTTCGATTCCCGGCGGGTGGAAATTCCGACACGTTTCCTTACACCTATTGTCCTGTTCACCTAGCAGCAAATAGGTACCTGGGTGTTAGTCGACTGGTGTGGGTCGCATCCTGGGGGACAAGATTAAGGACCCCAATGGAAATAAGTTAGACAGTCCTCGATGACGCACTGACTTTCTTGGGTTATCCTGGGTGGCTAACCCTCCGGGGTTAAAAATCCGAACAAAATCTTATCTTATCTCTTATCTCTTATCTTATGTCCCATAAATCCACCCTCCTTCCACTCTCTCTCTCTCTCTCTCCTTCCCCTAACCTCTCCCTCCCTTGCCATTCTACCTCCCTCTTCCTCCTCTCCTCTTCCCTTCCTCCTCCATGTCTTCCTCACTCTAATAGAACTTTTACTCTTCTTGCTTCACATCAAAGGTGCGAAATGTTCAGCAAATTGATCTAAAGTGAAACTAATGTACTAGTTAAAGTTGTCACGCGATACTCGTCTCTGTGACAGATAACATTAAGGTTGCTATCTCTGTTACACTCACTTCACTGTGAAACACGCACACACACACACAGACGCACACA